>NC_134364.1:112018080-112172811 GCF_048569485.1 Anomaloglossus baeobatrachus
ACATTAGAAAAGTGTATTATACATACTTGGGTGTAAAACTAGGTAATCAGGACACGTCATGGACTCCACATGTAGTGTGTTCTGCTTGTGTAGAAGAACTACAACATTGGTATGAAGGGAAGAAAGAGCTTTCGTTTTGGCGTGCCTACAATCTGGAGGGAACCACAAAATCATAGAGATGCCTGCTACTTGTGTACGTACATCAAGAAGGGCTTCAACCTTAAAAATAAGAAGGAAATTATAAGCCCGGACCTCTCGTCAGCAATACGCCCTGTTCCTCACGGTTCAGGAACACCTGTCCGTTCACCTACGGAGAAACTTGAAAATTCACCTGATTCAGAACATGAAGAGCAGGATTCTGATGAAAACTTTCACGCTAGTCCCAACGAGCCACAGTTGCTTTCACAGTTCCAATTAAAATGATTTAGACGAGGACTTGGACCTTCCTAAACATTCTGCAGAACTTTTAGGCTCTAGAACCTGCAAGATCCTAGTACCCGTTTTTCATGATACAGAAGCAGAGAAATGGAATTCCTTCCATACTTTTCTCAAGACAGTGCTCTAGTGTATGGCAGTGATGTTCCTGGGCTGATGGATAAATGGAACAAGTACAACGTGAGCGAGTGGAGACTCTATATTGATTCAACCAAAAGAAAAGTCTCAAAGCCACTACTGCACAATGGCAGAGAGTATGCTTCACTGCCTGTAGGACATTCTGTGGACCTGAGGGAAACCTATGAGAATTTAGACTTTATTCTTAAGAAACTTAACTACAAGAATAAAGCATGGTCAATATATGGTCATCTGGAAGCTCTCTCTTTGCTCCTTGAGCAGCAAGGAAGATACACAAAGTACCCATACTATTTGTGTGAGTGGGACAGTCAGGATAGGACTCAACACTGCAGCCAAAAAAGGTGGCCAACAAGAACATCTTTGCAACCTGAAGTCAAGAACATAGTTGCGGAAAGTTTAGTTGATCCCAGTCAAGTTCTCCTTCTACCACTCCACATTAAGCTTTGGACTGATGAAGCTGTTTGTGAAAGCTCTACTGAAAGAAGGAGAAGCTTTTAAGAAAATGTGTACCAAGTTTCAGGGACTGTCCGAACCAAAACTGAAGGAAGGCATTTTTGTGGGTCCAGATATTCAAAAACTCATGAAGGATGAAGTGTTCGAAACAAAAATCAAAACTGTTGAGAAAAAGACTTAGGATTCTTATAAAGAAGTTGTGAAGAAATTTCTAGGTAAAAACAAGGATCCAAAATTTTAAATTCATCATGGAGAACTAGCTGAAACGTTTCCAACTCTTACATTACATTACGTTACATTTTTTACATTCCCATTTGGACTACGTTCCTGAAAACCTTGGTGCTGTTAGCAAAGAGCGAGGAGAAAGACTTCATCGGGATTCAAGGAAGATGGAACGACGATACCAAGGAAGATGGAACATACATGATGGGGGACTATACTAAGGTAGATGGAAGGTAAAGATGATGGAGTATGACCGCTGGATGCTTCACAGAGACGATCCGCATCCTTCTATAAGAGAGAAGGGATCAAGAAAAGCTTTGAAGGGGAAAGGAAAAGTCAAAAGAATTAATTTCCAATACAGTTGCAGAATGAATGCTCAATACATTTATATATATAATATTGTGTGTATTTTTGGCTACAATAAAGACTTTTCTTGTTCATCTCACTTGTATGTCATTTTATTGGCGCTTTGTTCAAGCGTTAAGAGCCAAGTAGGCGGTCCTACTTGTATGCAGAGTCATATATCAGAGACCACCCACTTGTCTACCAAGTCTAGAATGAGCAAGGACTTGCAAGATGTACTTGTAACTTGTCTCATTTTTTTTTTTTTACAAGAGTATACAACATAATTATTGGGTCGTCCTGCTCGATAAAATGCTACCGGGAGATTGGACAGCACTTTAAAAGGTGACGGGCTCCTTTAAACACCACATCACGGGCAGAAGGAAATGTGCTTTAGCTTACCTGTGAACCTTTCTTGCTCCCTGGTAAATTGATGATAAGAGTCTTGCCTCTGATTCCACAAACCGGTCTAATGGGAGAGAGAAAAAATAATATAAAGATTACATAATATAAAATTATAATTGGGAAAAAAAAATAAATAAACTTTATATATATATATATATACATATATATATATATACATATATATATATATACATATATATATATATACATATATATATATATATACTAGAAGGTGGCCCGATTCTACGCATCGGGTATTCTAGAATTTACGTATTGTGTAGTTCATGTATGATTTTTGTTATATATATATATATATATATATATATATATATATAGATGTTGTTGTGTGTAGTTACCAAGTGTTTGTGTAGGGAGCTGTACATGTTCTGGGTGTTGTCTGGGTGTGACAGGGAGTGAGAGCGGTGTTGTATGTGTGTTGCGTGTGTTGCGTTGTTTGTGGAGCGCTGTGTGTCTGTAGCGTTGTGTGTGTGTGTGTGTTGCGCGGTTTGTGTGTGTGTGGTGTGTTTTGGGGGGAGGTATGTTTTGTGCAATGTGTGTGTTGTGTGGTATGTGCGTATATTTGTGTGTGCCGCGGTGTTTGTGTGTTGGGTGTTGTGTGTGTGCAGCGTTGTCTGTGTGTGTGGGTGTCTGTGTAGGGCGGTGTTTGTGGTTCCCAGTGTGTGTGTGTGGTGTGTTGTGCAGTGCGCGCGTGCGTGTGTGTGTGTTGGGGGGAGGTGTGCACTTCTCATCGTGCTCCATCCCCCATGCAGCGCACTCCCCATCGTGCTCCATCCCCTATGCTGCGCACCCCCCATCGTGCTCCATCTCCCATGCTGCGCACTCCCAAACGTGCTCCATCCGCCATGCTGCGCACTCCCAAACGTGCTCCATCCGGCATGCTGCGCACTCCCAAACGTGGTCCATCCGCCATGCTGCGCACTCCCAAACGTGCTCCATCCGCCATGCTGCGCACTCCCAAACGTGCTCCATCCGCCATGCTGCGCACTCCCAAACGTGCTCCATCCGCCATGCTGCGCACTCCCAAACGTGCTCCATCCCCCATGCTGCGCACCCCCCATCGTGCTCCATCCCCCATGCTGCACCAGCATCAGCCTCTCTACCCGCAGCATCAGCCTCTCTGCCCGCAGCATCAGCCTCTCTCCTCCCAGCATCAGCCTCTCTACCCGCAGCATCAGCCTCTCTACCCGCAGCATCAGCCTCTCTCCTCCCAGCATCAGCCTCTCTGTCCCCAGCATCAGCCTCTCTGTCCCCAGCATCAGCCTCTCTCATCCCAGCATCAGCCTCTTTCCTACCAACATCAGCCTCTCTCCTACCAACATCAGCCTTTTCTGTCCCCAGCATCAGCCTCTCTCCTCCCAGCATCAGCCTTTTCTGTCCCTAGCATCAGCCTCTCTCCTCCCTGCATCAGCCTCTCTCCTCCCAGCATCAGCCTCTCTCCTCCCAGCCTACCCCAGCCTCAGCCTCCCCCAGCATCAGCCTCTCTCCTCCCAGCATCAGCCTCTCTCCTCCCAGCATCAGCCTTTTCTGTCCCCAGCATCAGCCTCTCTCCTCCCAGCCTACCCCAGCCTCAGCCTCCCCCAGCATCAGCCTCCCCCAGCATCAGCCTCTATCCTCCCAGCATCAACCTCTCTCTTCCCAGCATCAGCCTCTCTCCTCCCAGCCTACCCCAGCCTCAGCCTCCCCCAGCATCAGCCTCTCTCCTCCCAGCATCAGCCTCTCTCTTCCCAGCATCAGCCTCTCTCCTCCCAGCCTACCCCAGCCTCAGCCTCCCCCAGCATCAGCCTCTCTCCTCCCAGCATCAGCCTCTCTCCTCCCAGCATCAGCCTCTCTCCTCTCAGCCTACCCCAGCCTCAGCCTCCCCCAGCTTCAGCCTCTCTACTCCCAGCATCTGCCTTTTCTGTCCCCAGCATCAGCCTCTCTCCTCCCAGCCTACCCCAGCCTCAGCCTTCCCCAGCATCAGCCTCTCTTCTCTCAGCCTCCCCATCCCAGCCTTCCCCAGGATCAGCCTCTCTCCTCCCAGCCTCCTCCAGCACGCCGTGCTCCTCTGACGACACTCACAGATCCGATCGCATACACTCACACACACACACACGATCGCATACACTCACACACACCCGATCGCATACACTCACGCACACACACATTGACGATACTGCACATACGCGCTCACACTCACAACATCCGGAGATACCACATGCTTCTGGCCATGTGATCCTCCGGCAGGTCCTGGAAGCTCACAGCACAGTATCGCCGCCGAGAAGCAAGCGATATCCCAGGATGTTGTGAGTGTGTGGATGCGATGTGATGTGTGTGTGAGGTGTGTGTGAGAGTGAGTGTGATCTGATGTGTGTGTGTGTGTGTATGTGTGTGTTGTTATGTGTGTGCGTGTGTGTATTTTCCGCCGCTGCAGGACCTTGATGCGCTGGTAACTATGCTAGCATGGTTACCAGCGTATCCCGTCCCCCGCTCGCACGGGAGCCCACACCAGCATACGCCGGCCAGCCCCAGCAATGCGAGGGTATGTGTCGGCTGGTTTGGCGGCGTACGCTGATGTGGGCTCCCGGGGGTACAGTACTCACCTGGGAGTCGTGGCTCCGTGACCGTGTCGGTTCGGGGAATGCGTGGGGGGGCGGGGCGAGAGCTAGCGTGCATTGCGTGAGGGGGGCGGGGCGTGGCCGAGTTGCCAATGCCTGCAGGGTGCCGGGGAGAGAGGCCAATCTGTGAGGGGGCGGAGCCTGGGCGAGCGGCCGGCCAATCCGTGTGGGGGCGCAGCCTGGGCGAGCGGCCAATCCGTGCGGGGGGGCGGGGCCATGGCGAGCCCAGCGGCCAATCAGCTTTGTGTCACCGTATGGACACAATTTTGGAGCAAGACAGACACAGACAGACAGAATAAGGCAATTATATATATAGATATATATATATATATATATATACACACACACACACACACACACACACACACACACACACACACAAACAGTACATACCAAAACTTTGGACACACCTTCTCATTCAAAGAGTTTTCTTTATTTTCATGACCCTGAAAAATGTAGATTCACATTGAAGGCATCAAAACTATGAATTAACACATGTGGAATGAGATACTTAGCAAAAAATTGTGAAACAACTGAAAATATGTCTTATATTCTAGGTTCTTCTAAGTAGCCACCTTTTGCTTTGATTACTGCTTTGCACACTCTTGGCATTCTCTTGATGAGCTGCAAGAGGTAGTCACCAGAAATGGTTCTCACTTCACAGGTGTGCCCTGTCAGGTTTAATAAGTGGGATCTCTTGCCTTATAAATGGAGTTGCGACCATCAGTTGTGTTGCGCAGAAGTCTGGTGGATACGCAGCTGATGGTCCTACTGAATATACTGTTAGAATTTCTATTATGGCAAGAAAAAAGCAGCTAAGTAAAGAAAAACGAGTGGCCATCATTACTTTAAGAAATGAAGGTCAGTCAGTCCGAAAAATTGGGAAAACTTTAAAAGTGTCCCCAAGTGCAGGGGCAAAAACCATCAACGCTACAAAGAAACTGATTCACATGAGGACCGGCCCAGGAAAGGAAGACCAAGAGTCACCTCTGCTGCGGAGGATAAGTTTATCCGAGTCACCAGCCTCAGAAATCGCAGGTTAACAGCAGCTCAGATTAGACAACAGGTCAATGCCACACAGAGTTCTAGCAGCAGACACATCTCTAGAACAACTGTTAAGAGGAGACTTTGTGCAGCAGCCTTCATGGTAAAATAGCTAGGAAACCACTGCTAAGGACAGGCAACAAGCAGAAGAGACTTGTTTGGGCTAAAGAACACAAGGAATGGACATTAGACCAGTGGAAATCTGTGCTTTGGTTTGAGGAGTCCAAATTTGCGATCTTTGGATCCAACCACCGTGTCTTTGTGTGACGTAGAAAAGGTGAACAGATGGACTCTACATGGCTGGTTCCCACCATGAAGCATGGAGGAGGAGGTGTGATGTGTGGGGGTGCTTTGCTGGTGACACTGTTGGGGATCTATTCAAAATTGAAGGCATACTGAACCAGCATGGCTACCACAGCATCTTGCAGCAGCATGCTATTCCATTCAGTTTGCATTTAGTTGGACCATCATTTATTTTTCAACAGGACAATGACCTCAAACACACCTCCAGGCTGTGTAAGGGCTATTTGACTAAGAAGGAGAGTGATAGGGTGCTACGCCAGATGACCTGGCCTCCAGTCACCAGACCTGAACCCAATCGATATGGTTTGGGGTGAGCTGGACCACAGAGTGAAGGCAAAAGGGCCAACAAGTGCTACCGTGCTTTTCCAAAATTAAGACACAGTCTTATATTTTTTTTGCCCCCCAAAAAAGCACTAGGGCTTATTTTTGGAGGAGGTCTTATTCTTGGAGAAACACGGTTGGGGGTAAGTTTACCCCCCCCAAAAAAGCAGACCCCCCACTTCCCAGGAGACTCATACTCACCAGACCAGGACTTCTGCGTGGCTCCCAGGTCCTCCCTGTGATCTCCGGTTGGTGCTGCACACCGTCCTACTCTGCTGCTAGCTGACATACTGACACACACAGCAGATCACACACACACACACACCCCCGATCACACACACACACACACACACACACACACCCCCGATCACACACACAGACAGCAGATCACAGGCACACACAGCCGATCACAGATACACACAGCCGAACGCAGACACACACAGCAGATCACACACACACACAGCCGATCGCCGTGCACACATCCCATCACATCCAGCGCTTACGGCCACAGAGAATGAAGCAAGTCACGTGTCCCGCCGCAAGTCCTGTTCGTCGTGCTGCACCGCACTGTCTCTCAGGATTCTGCCGGCGAGAAGAGATCGGTGTCGCTGGATGAGGTGAGTGTGTATGCGATCCGATGTGTGCGCGATCCGATGTGTGTGTGTGTGTGATTTGATGTTTGCGTGTGATCCGATGTTTGTGTGTGCGATCTGATTGTGTGCGATCCGATGTTTGTGTGTGAGATCTGATTGTGTGCGAT
Source organism: Anomaloglossus baeobatrachus (assembly GCF_048569485.1). Lineage (NCBI taxonomy): Eukaryota > Metazoa > Chordata > Amphibia > Anura > Aromobatidae > Anomaloglossus > Anomaloglossus baeobatrachus. The sequence goes on from NC_134364.1 coordinate 112,025,119, forward strand.
CCGATGTTTGTGTGTGAGATCTGGTGTGTGTGTGTGTGTGTGTGTGTGTGTGTGCGATCACTGCAGGTCCTGCCACTCCGTGTCGGGTGAGTGTAATTGCCGGGTGCCGTTGTCTATAATGAAGTGTCCTGCAGTATCTGTAACTTTTTTAGCTGCACGGACACTTCATTATAGATTCGCGACGATTATTTTCGGGGAAGGGCTTATATTTAAACCTTGCTCCGAAAATGCTGAAAATCCCTGCTAGGGCTTATTTTTGGGGGAGGTCTTATTTTTTGGAAAAATACGGTAAGCAGCTCTGGGAACTCCTTCAAGACTGTTGGAAGATCATTTCCGGTGACTACCTCTTGAAGCTCATCAAGAGAATGCCAAGAGTGTGCAAAGCAGTAATCAAAGCAAAAGGTGGCTACTTTGAAGAACCTAGAATATAAGACATATTTTCAGTTGTTTCACACTTTATGTATTTCATTCCACATGTGTTAATTCATAGTTTAATGCCTTCAATGTGAATTTACAATTTTCAGAGTCATGAAAATAAAGAAAACTCTTTGAATGAGGTGTGTCCAAACTTTTGGTCTGTACTATATATATATCTATAAGTCTATAAGTCTATAAGAGAACTGTCTCTGGCTAGTAGGGCTATAAGAAAGCTGTTCCTGGGTAGGTGAGCTATACAAGAGCTGGCCCTGGGAATAAAGGCTGTACAAGAACTGTCCCGGGGTACTAGGGCTACAGTGCCTACAAGTAGTATTCAACCCCCTGCAGATTTAGCAGGTTTACACATTCGGAATTAACTTGGCATTGTGACATTTGGACTGTAGATCAGCCTGGAAGTGTGAAATGCAGCAAAAAAGAATGTTATTTCTTTATTTGTTTGTTTTTTTAAATGGTGAAAAGTTTATTCAGAGGGTCATTTATTATTCAACCCCTCAAACCACCAGAATTCTGTTTGGTTCCCCTAAAGTATTAAGAAGTATTTCAGGTACAAAGAACAATGAGCTTCACATGTTTGGATTAATTATCTCTTTTTCCAGCCTTTTCTGACTAATTAAGATCCTCCCCAAACTTGTGAACAGCACTCATACTTGGTCAACATGGGAAAGACAAAGGAGCATTCCAAGGCCATCAGAGACAAGATCGTGGAGGGTCAACAAGGCTGGCAAGGGGTACAAAACCCTTTCCAAGGAGTTGGGCCTACCTGTCTCCACTGTTGGGAGCATCATCCGGAAGTGGAAGGCTTATGGAACTACTGTTAGCCTTCCACGGCCTGGACAGCCTTTGAAAGTTTCCACCCGTGCCGAGGCCAGGCTTGTCCGAAGAGTCAAGGCTAACCCAAGGACAACAAGGAAAGAGCTCTGGGAAGATCTCATGGCAGTGGGGACATTGGTTTCAGTCAATATCATAAGTAACGTACTCCACCGCAATAGTCTCCGTTCCAGACGAGCCCGTAAGGTACCTTTACTTTCAAAGCGTCATGTCAAGGCTCGTCTACAGGTTGCTCATGATCACTTGGAGGACTCTGAGACAGACTGGTTCAAGGTTCTCTGGTCTGATGAGACCAAGATCGAGATCTTTGGTGCCAACCACACACGTGACGTTTGAAGACTGGATGGCACTGCATACGACCCCAAGAATACCATCCCTACAGTCAAGCATGGTGGTGGCAGCATCATGCTGTGGGGCTGTTTCTCAGCCAAGGGGCCTTGCCATCTGGTCCGCATCCATGGGAAGATGGATAGCACGGCCTACCTGGAGATTTTGGCTAAGAACCTCCGCTCCTCCATCAAGGATCTTAAGATGGGTCGTCATTTCATCTTCCAACAAGACAACGACCCAAAGCACACAGCCAAGAAAACCAAGGCCTGGTTCAAGAGGGAAAAAATCAAGGTGTTGCAGTGGCCTAGTCAGTCTCCTGACCTTAACCCAATTGAAAACTTGTGGAAGGAGCTCAAGATTAAAGTCCACATGAGACACCCAAAGAACCTAGATAACTTGGAGAAGATCTGCATGGAGGAGTGGACCAAGATAACTCCAGAGACCTGTGCCGGCCTGATCAGGTCTTATAAAAGACGATTATTAGCTGTAATTGCAAACAAGGGTTATTCCACAAAATATTAAACCTAGGGGTTGAATAATAATTGACCCACACTTTTATGTTGAAAATGTATTAAAATTTAACTGAGCAACATAACTTGTTGGTTTGTAAGATTTATGCATCTGTTAATAAATCCTGCTCTTGTTTGAAGTTTGCAGCCTCTAACTTATTTGCATCTTATCAAACCTGCTAAATCTGCAGGGGGTTGAATACTACTTGTAGGCACTGTATATATATATGCCTCTAAAAAAAAAAAAAAAAAAACATCACTATAAGTTTATGTATGTTACCAGCATTGGTAGAAAACACTGGATGAGTCGGATTTTACAACACAATATGCATACAGATCTCTTAAACCTGATGATGTTGGTGTACATAATATAACAATCCACGTCAGAATAGCTGTATAATGCTTTGGGAAGGTTTAAACTCAATCCAGAATGACATGCCTCAGAGACCCTCCTCCCTGTTGAGATCTCACACTGCTCAGTAAAAGATGCATTTCCCTGTCAGGCTGGATGGGTGGAGGCTGAACACACTTAACACTCAACAGTCTCTCACTCTGTAGCTGAACTCATTAAGTGCTCATTTTAATATCATGAGTATATGTTGCCAAATTATGTTTCTAAGGGGGTGCCAAGCTGGTATAAGGAGACTTATAGGTCAAGCAAAGTTCCTCTAGGAATTAAAATATTCAAACAGCTTTCTCACAAAGGAAGATGACTTGAACTCTAGCCCTATCTAATGGATGTGGCACTTCTAAAAGTCAATAGTGATCCTTCAATGACTTGCCACTTTAATAAGCCTTGCCACACATGACAGGGTAAGAAAGCAAATCAGAAAAAAAAATTGCAGACCCATGTTCTGGGGTGTTTGCCACTCCTCAGTACAAAGCAGGATATCTAATTTGGCTAGGTGAAAGGCCTCCGACTTCGATCCTAAAGGGGGAATGTCTCTCCTAGCCGAGAGTGCCAAGGGAGCTTAGGGAGACGTAATACTAGTCTGGGAATTTAAATATTAAAATTAAATAGGTTCTTCAGAGAGGAAGAGGACTTAATACTTTAGCGACACCTATTGGATGTATCAATTTTAAGAGTCAATATCACTCTTTATTGAGCCTTGTCTCATAAATTAGGATAAGAAGCCAAATCTGATCTCGTGCTTTGCACTGATGATGTACCAACACCCTGAAACATGTGTCTGTAAATGGATCATGAGAAGACTCTGCTGCTTCTGTCCCAGGATACACAGCACAAGCGGAATAAGATATGTTACTGTATTTGAACTTTTAGTTTATATACATGGGTCTTTATATGTTTAGGTACATGCTTTTGTACCTCATCTGTTAGTAAGTGTAATGCAGCTCTGTAATTCGGTGATGCTGCTGTTAAATTTACGCCAACACGGTTTATTATGTGTTAAAGAAAAAATAGAACCGAAAATCTTCCCATTTGTGTAATGTCTCATCACCTAGATTCATGTCTCCCTGGCCAAGACCTCCATCCTTTACACTAATTATCAGCAATCAATCAATTGTATGGAGGCTGCTGTCAAAAGTGAGAGATGTCAGAAATCAACAGTGTTCCTGTAGCGGAGGCATGAAACGCAAGTTGTTGTCAGCCTGGATCTCCTTTCATCATCTCTCGTCTGAGGCGTGTAAGCTGCACGTTGTCTACTGGCCAAGTTTCAAAGACTGAGTCTAAAAACTGAGAGACATGTATATAGCTGTGATCCGGCACATGACATATCCACAGTTGAAGGGTTTGTCTGATGTAAACAAGTTATCACCCATCCATTGGATAGTCGGTAACTTTCAGGTAGGTGGCCGGCCGGTGAGACCTGTTTCGATCGGGAATGAGCCACTTTCGTCCTTTTTACCAAATTAAATCAGCAGATCGATATCCGACTGCAGTTCCAAATATTCTCCATGTGGCTCCAAGAAAAAGCCCAATAGGGAATAAATGGAGTGGGCAGTCCTGTATGCTCCATTGTATCTGGGAAAAAAAGTGCCACAATTGGATTGGATGCCCAGTGATCAACAAGTTATTACCCATATATTGGATAGTTGGTAACTTTCAGATCGGTGGTCGACCGATGAGACCTGCTTCGATCAGCAGAATGAGCCCCTTTCGGCCTTTTCACCAAATTAAGTAGCAGATAGATATCCGACAGCAGCTCCAATCATTCTTTATGTGCCTCTCGGAAAAAGCCGATAGGGAATAAATGGAGTGGGCAGTCCGGTATGCTCTATTCTAACTGGGAAAAAAGTACCACGATCTGTCCATTGGATCCGACGCCCACCGATCAACAATTTATCGCCTATTTTTAATGGACAAACACTTCAATTAAGGGTCAACCTACTTGGGTGAACTGGTTCCAGTTTATCAGGTGGCTGCCGAATGTCCCTCGGAGCGCATGGCTTATCAACTATGCCAAATGCCAAGATCTAACTGAAGAAGGCTGCTGCTGATGAAAGCACCTCTTATAAACAGGCTCTACACGGACAGAAATTGGGCCTTGATTTTTTTATTTGCTCTTTTATTCCCATTAAATGCAGTGGTCAGTACAAAGTGATTGTGATTAGTAAGATTTTCCTGACACTTTCTTAGTTACATTCTATAGCAAAAGCCATTGACCGTAAATAGCTTACAACACAGCAAAGGGATCTCATTGTTGAAAGTTATCATCCAGGAGAAGGATACAAAAACATTTCCAAGGCATTAGATCTACCAAGGAACACTGTGAAGAGGTCATCAGTAAGTAGCATAAATTTAACACAACAGTGATATTACCTAGAACATGACATCACTCCCTTTGAGGTGGGCAACCAATGATGTCTTGGGAGACAAGACTGGAGACGCTACAGACCATGGCAGCACGTCTATGCCATGCAGGCTGCTCACAGTAGTATGGGCAATATGCAGCCTTGCGTTGTCATATAGACAAATGGCTCCAGGGACACTTTGAATTAATGGCCGTACCACCGGTTGCCCCATCAGATCAATGTAATGTTGAGCTTTTAGTGCACCTGGAATGAAGACTAAAGGGATTAGGCTACTGTACTAGATGTCAACCCAATAATCCCAGGAGTAGGATCGATATGTGTTCCATGGTGAAGGCCTCTGCATGGATTTGTCTAGGTGATCCATTCGATACTGTATGAGAAATCTGTCATCATATACCAAGCCTCAAAAAGTATCAGGGATTTGCATGACATTGGGCTTCGAGCTAGACATCCACCTACAGGTGTCCACTGGTGTCCTCACACCACAGCTCTCAAAGGCTATCATGCTGCAGAGCAAGATGGCAATGGAAGTCAACACTATTCAGCAATGGGTCCAGCTTTTGTCTTGGATGTAACAATAGGTGGAGATTGGTCTGGAAACCACAGGGGCAACGCCATGAAGAGGCCTTCAGTAGGGAACATGAACGTGTCCCAGGAACCGTTTTCTAACAGGACAATATCAAGCTATTTGCTACTTGCGCTACTATGAGAAGACTGTGTGGGCTAAACTTGATACCATGGCCTGCAGCATTTCTGGTCTTATCTCTCACTGAGCACATCTCTAAAAGATATACAGCACGTAACTGTGATCAAATGGACTGCCCATTACGGTGCTATCCAGCAGAGAAGGGTAACCACCATCACCCAAAAGACAGGACGGAAGCAACTATGACTACAACCCGTCTCTACGAGGAGCCTTTAACAGTAGAACAACAGATAACTCAATGATGGCAGGGGCGGACATATCATTGGTAGAAGAACCTGGGGCCCAAGAGGTAAGAGGGACCACTTCTACCACAAAGAACATGTGCATTATTATGAGCTATTGTGCTATAAAGGGCGCTTTTCTGTCTGTGTCCACCAATGGATGATATCTATATATCCAGGGGCGTTACATGCAGGAGGCGGGGGGAGGGGCTGACGATGTCAGCACTTATTCTAGCTGGATGTGTGTCCAAAGATGCACATTCAGTAGAAATGCATTTCGGCGCAGAGACTCAACTGGTCCCTGCGCCGCAATACATGCTGTCGGCCAATTAGAGGTGGGCAGCCGACATCAACATGTCTGAAACCAGTGACGTCATGCATCTTCGACAGCAGGCACGTCAAAGTCAGATGCTTACCTCTACAAAAGAGGGAGTGGGGGAAGGTAAGAAGAATGGCGTTTTTATGTGCTAAAGAACAGAGGTATAATGGGAGATATATATCTATATATATTTATACCAGGATGGGGCCCAGGATGGAGTACATATATATCAGGTAGGGGCCCAGGATGTGGAGATATATATACTAGGAGGGTGCCAACAATGAGGGACATATATACCAGAGAACATATAGACCAGGAAGGTGCCCATGATGGAGGATATTTTATATGTACAAATATATATATATATATATATATATATATATATATATATATATATATATATATATATACACACCCCAAGAACCAAGAAGGTGCCCAGGATGGGAAATATTGATACCAGGAAGGGGCCCGTGATGGGGAACATATATACGAAGAAAGGGCACAGGATCAGGGGATAATCATACCAGGAAGGGGTCCATGATGGAGGACATATATACCAAGAAGGTGTACTGGATGGGAGATATTTATACTAGAAAGGAGCCCAGGATGGGGGATATTTATATTAGGAAGGGGCCCATGGTGGAAGACATATATACGAGGAAGGAGCCCGCATGGAGGACATCTATACAAAGAGGGTGCCCAAGATGGGGGATATTATTTATACCAGGAAAAGGTATAGGATGGGGAATATTTATATCAGTAAGGTGCCCATGATGGAGCACATATATATTATTATTATTATAGCGCCATTTATTCCATGGCGCTTTACAAGTGAAAAGGTTATAAATAACAAACAAATACAACAATCATTAACAATACAAAACAGACAGGTACAGGAGGAGAGAGGACCCTGCCCGCGGGGGCTCACAGTCTACAGGGGATGGGTGAGGGTACAATATATTAAGAAAGAACCCAGGATGGGGGAAATATATACGAAATGGCCAGAATGGGGGATATATATAGGAAGGGGTCAGGATGGGGGACATATATAGGAAGGGACCAGGATGGGGGACATATATAGGAAGGGACCAGGATGGGGGATATATATAGGAATGGGCCAGGATGGGGGACATATATAGGAAGGGGCCAGGATGGGGGACATATATAGGAAGGGGCCAGGATGGGGGACATATATAGGAAGGGACCAGGATGGGGGACATATATATAGGACTGGGCCAGGATGGGGGATATATATAGGAATGGACCAGGATGGGGAATATATATAGGAAGGGGCCAGGACGGGGGATATATATAGGAAGGGGCCAGGATGGGGGACATATATAAGAATGGACCAGGATGGGGGATATATATAGGAAAAGGCCAGGATGGGGGATATACATAGGAAGGGGCCAGGATGGGGGGAATATATATAGGAAGGGGCCAGGATGGGGGGGGATATATATAGGAAGGGGCCAGGATGGGGGATTATATATATATATATATATATATATATATATATATATATATATATATATATATATATATATATGGGGGAATATTTATATCAGTAAGGTGCCCATGATGGAGCACATATATATTATTATTATAGCGCCATTTATTCCATGGCGCTTTACAAGTGAAAAGGTTATAAATAACAAACAAATACAACAATCATTAACAATACAAAACAGACAGGTACAGGAGGAGAGAGGACCCTGCCCGCGGGGGCTCACAGTCTACAGGGGATGGGTGAGGGTACAATATATTAAGAACCCAGGATGGGGGAAATATATACGAAGGGGCCAGAATGGGGGATATATATAGGAAGGGGCCAGGATGGAGGATATATATAGGAAGGGGTCAGGATGGGGGACATATATAGGAAGGGGCCAGGATGGGGGACATATATAGGAAGGGACCAGGATGGGGGACATATATATAGGACTGGGCCAGGATGGGGGATATATATAGGAATGGACCAGGATGGGGAATATATATAGGAAGGGGCCAGGATGGGGGATATATATAGGAAGGGGCCAGGATGGGGGACATATATAAGAATGGACCAGGATGGGGAATATATATAGGAAGGGGCCAGGATGGGGGATATATATAGGAAGGGGCCAGGATGGGGGACATATATAAGAATGGACCAGGATGGGGGATATATATAGGAAAAGGCCAGGATGGGGGATATACATAGGAAGGGGCCAGGATAAGGGGGATATATATAGGAAGGGGCCAGGATGGGGGATTATATATATATATATATATATAGGAAGGGGCCAGGATGAGGGATATATATAGGAAGGGACCAGGATGACGGATATATATAGGAAGGGGCCAGTATGGGGGATATATATAGGAAGGGGCCAGGATGGGGGGATATATATAGGAAGGGGCCAGGATGGGGGACATATATAGGAATGGACCAGGATGGGGAATATATATAGGAAGGGGCCAGGATGGGGGACATATATAGGAAGGGACCAGGATGGGGGATATATATAGGAAAAGGCCAGGATGGAGGATATATATAGGAAGGGGCCAGGATGGGGGATATATATAGGAAGGGGCCAGGATGGGGGACATATATAAGAAGGGACCAGGATGGGGGATATATATAGGAAAAGGCCAGGATGACGGATATATATAGGAAGGGGCCAGTATGGGGGATATATATAGGAAGGGGCCAGGATGGGGGGACATATATAGGAAGGGGCCAGGATGGGGGATATATATAGGAAGGGGCCAGGATGGGGGACCTATATAGGAAGGGACCAGGATGGGGATATATATAAGAAGGGGCCAGGATGGGGGACATTATTACAGGATGGGGTACAACATGTATGCCTTTATAAGATTTACAACACTACAAAGGCCCATATACTGTATATGACCATCATGCTGCGGGGTAAGTCCAGATCTTGCACAGGGGCCCATCGGACTCTTGTCACGCCATAGTATGAGATCTTGGTGAGGCTATGATTTTATATACAAGTATCTGTGTGAAATGACATGACAACAAGCTGTATCGCATGACCTATTCCTAAAAGCATCACTGGGGCCCCGTACAGCGGCAGATGGAACACCTATATGTCCATAGTACAGACGCGTATGGACGCTTTGTGCCATCCTACGAGCTTTAGTTCATGGCTTCTAAACCTGAAGATGAAGAATGCAAATATTCCGAATGGAAATGTATTATTTAAGGCATTGTTATTGCATTCTTGCTTTACATACAGCGATCATGGGTTTCGCCTCCCCCTCGCGTGCAGGGAATACCATTAATCTTGCTCGGCTTCGCTCGGATGCTATTTTAGGTGACAATATTGCAGAGTCACGTTTGTAGCGAGGCTAGGAGGGAACCTTCCTCTCCCCTTCCTTACCATCAGGCTTTTCATCTGGCGCGCTCCGCACATTACCTGCATTCCCTGCTGTTTTTTCGAAGGGACGACCACAAGGAACTGCTGACATGGAGAATTATAAAGCAGCACCTTGTAAACTGGGGAAGCCAAAACAGCTGACTGCATAACAAGCCTTTATTACTATATTATTGTGCGGCACAAAGGCTTTATAGATCTGCCAAACCGATAAATTCCCAAACTTCACGTCTCTGTAACATCATGATGAAAAAAACAAAAAAGGACTAAGAACGGCCGTATTTGTATTAATATCTACAGCCCGGAACAGGGAAAAAAATACACATTATGGGTTGGAAGAAGCTAATAATGAATTGTACATTTCAAAAAGTTGATAAAAAAATGAAAAATCAGACTAAAATACAAATCTTCTGCAGACCAATGTGTCTCCATGGTAACAGACTACAAACAAACCACACGTAGTCAGGTCACACTCCGTGCCACCTAGGGCCAAAAAGGATGAATCTAAGAATTAGATTAATTCGCCAATTAGTAAAGAACAGTTTTGATATTGATCCTCATAGCAGCTTTCATAACATCTTGTTGGCTAATAATAAATTGTACATAACATCAAAGTGGACCTCTCACTCAAAAATGTAGCACAAAATACCTTATAAAAATCCTCATGTTCTCCAGATTCCGACGCTCTTTTCCGTTTTGTGCTGCGTCGCTCCATCACTGAGATATTCACATTTGTTGGATTTGGAGCGCTATGTGAAATCCCTGCTTGTAGCACAACTGGGCGTTTCTTCAGAGTCTTCTCTGAGGACGTGACTATTCACCCCTCCTCCTAGTCACTGCCAATCCCAGCTCAGTAGCTGATGATATAGCAGTCTATCAGTCTCAAATTGCCAGCATCTGGGAGGGAGGGATGAAAGAGCCTGCCAACTAGAGAAGACTCTGAAGAAACACCCAGTTGGCCTACAAGCAGAGATTTCCCATACTGCGCTGCAGGAGAAAAATGTAAATATCTCCGCAAGGGAGCGATGCAGCTCAAAACGGAAAAAAACAGCAGAATCAGTTTAGCTCAGGGATCAAGTGACAATCCTTTTAGAGGTTCAGAAAGATAACTAAAATTCTGCTACTGTCTTTTGGGTTTTGCTTTCAATGCATTGATCGTACGGTACAAATTACCTGGAATAATAATTCTCCAGGACACTATAATTAAGTAAATAAGATTTTATTGAAGTGATAAAACAAATTAAATATTTGCAAAGACAAAAAAAAATGTTTTATGTCACCATCTTCAGAGACCCATAATTTTTTTCCCATCAATTAAGCTACGAGTATATGAAGGCTTGTTTTTTCGTTTGTTTTTTTTTACGTTTTTTTAGGGGTATGGCGAATTATTTTAATTGATACCATTTCGGGGTACATATAATCTTTTAATTACTTATCATTGCATTTTTTGTGAGGGCAGGGGGAGGCGTTGTTGCAATTTTGGCATTTCAATTGTTACCATTTTTTGACATTTTTAATGGAAACAATAATAACTATAATTAATAATAATTTTTTAATATTTATTTTCAAAGAGGATGGCTCAAATTTCAAGTTTCTTTGCTTTTGTTTTTTTTTTGTTTTTAAGTGTTCATAAGGAACTTGAACTTTCAATTGACTGATAACTTATGCTACATAGTGTTGCCATCACAAAAGTGAGTACACCTCTCCCATTTTGTATATATTTTAGGATATCTTTTCATAGGACAACACTGCAGATCTGAGCCTGTGATACGATGTGCAGTGTCAGTGCGCAGCTTGTAGAACAGTGTAAATTTAGTGCCCTCTAAATAAGTCACACACAGCCATTAATGTCAAACCGCTGGCAATAAAAGGGAGTTCATCCCCCAAGTGAAAATGACCAAATTGCGCCCAAAGCGTGAAGGTTTTGTGTGGACACCATTATTTTCCAGTACGGCCCTAACTCACTAGAGTTTCACAGGAGCCTTCCATCCTCCATGACATCATCATGGATCACGGAGCTGGTGGATGTTAGAGACCTTGCGCTCCTCCACCTTCCATTTGAGGAGGCCCCACAGCTGCACAGTAGAGTCAAGGTCTGGAGACACTTGGCCAGTCCAGCACCTTTACCCTCAGTTTATGTAGCGAAGCAGTGGTGGTCTTGGAGGTGTTTTCGGTCATTATGTTGGAATACGAAAGGAGGGGATCATGTTCTTCTTCAGTATGTCACAGTACATATTCGCATTCATGGTTCCCTCAATGACCTGTAGCCACCCACAGCCAGCCGCACTCATGCAGCACCAAACCATGACCCTCCACCACCATGCCTGACTGTAGGCAGGACACACTTGTCTTTGGACCCCTCACCTGGTGGGTGCCACACACGAGTCACAACATCTGAACCAAATAAGTTCATCTTGGTCTCATCAGACCACAGGACACGGTTCCAGTAATCCTTGTCCTTAGTTTGTTTGTCTTCAGCAAACTATTTGTGAGCTTTCTTGTGCGTCATCCTTTTGTTATAAACCAACATGAGTTTATTGAAAATTTCAAAATATAATTAACACACAAATTCGGGGTTACCCATCCCCCAAACTCCCATCTTGTGCATCATCTTTAGAAGAGGCTTTCTTCTCGACAGCCATGCAATCCAATGTAATGCAGTGTGTGCAGTATGGTCTGAGCACTGACAGGCGGGCCCCTACCCCTGTATCCTCTGCAGCAATGCTGGCAGCACTTATACATCTATTCTGAAAAAACAACCTGTGGATAGGACGCTGAGCTCGTGCACTAAACTTCTTTGGTTGACCATGGTGAGGCCTGTTCTGAGTAGATCCTGTCTTGTTATACCACTGTATGGTCTTGGCCACTGTGCTGCAACTCATTTAGGGCGGTGGCAATCTTCTTATAGCCTCGGCCATCTTTATGTAGGGCAACAATTCTTTTTTTCAGATCCTCAGAGAATTCTTTGCCATGAAGAGATATGTTGCATTTCCAGTGACCAGTATGAGAGAGTGTGTGAGAGATAACACCAAATTTAATACCTGCTCCCCATTCACACCTGAGCCCTTGTAACATACGAGTTACATGACACCGGGGAGGGAAAATGGCTAATTTAGCACAATTTGGCCATATTCACTTAGGGGTGTACTCACTTTTTTTTGGCGGGAACTGCAGCACAACTCAATGTAAGTGAATGGTCCTTGCCTCTAGAGCTCCACCAGAAGTCTCTGCATTAGTAGGGGTCCTTAGGTCAGACCCTCGCAATCGCACCTCAACGCCCCATGATCCCGGACTGTGGAACGCCGACGTATAACCTCCCCGTTATGTGAATTAACAATATATACTAAAACTATTGGCATGAACGCTAACACAAGACTGAAAAGCTATGTCGCTTTACTGGAAATCCATTTACTGCATTCCCAATAAACAGTCCCCGCTGTCAACCGCCGCGTGATTCCTGCGAGAGGCGATGGCAGATATTGATCAGGAATGACGGCCATTTTTCATAAATTAACATTAAGCAAGAAACAATAATCCCGGCCAGAATTTAACAAAGACTATATACACGCTCTTCTAAGAAGGCCAGTCAGACATTTGTAAAGGCATCTCTAGATACGAAAAAGGACTCTGTCAGCAGTTTTTTGCTATGTAATCTGAGGGGCAGAGACCCTGATTCCAGTGATGTGTCACTTACTGAGCTGCTTAGTGTAGTTTTGATATAATCACAGCTTTCTCCTCTGCAGATCTGACTGCTGAGCTCTGTATAATCCCACCCACAACAACGATGGTACACTGTGCATAGGCAGAAAGCTGCCACTCCTTTTGGTTGTGGGGTTAAACAGAGCTCATTAATATATGGAGGATTACCTGGCAGCAGATTTACTAGTCCTCTAGTGATTATCTCATAATGATAAATCAGTGATTTTATAAAAAAAACTACAGAAAGCAGGTAAGTGAATGACACATGGGTCTCTGCCCCTATATTATGCTGCTGTCAGATTATGTAGCAAAAACCTTGAGTCAGATTCCCTTTAAAGAAGTTTTCCAAAAACAGAAAAAAGAAGGCTGCTCACACTCTTGTCCATCCTGTTTATCTGATCTAACACTGGAGATACCAGGGCTGCAGAGGTAGGAAGAGGCTGCTCACACTGCTGTCCACCCTCTCTATCTGAGCTAATACTGGAGATACCAGTGCTGCTGAGGAAAGAAGAGGCTGCTCACACTGCTGTACACTTTTTATCCGATCGAATACTGGAGATATCAGGTGTGGTGATAGCTATGACTTTATTTATAGTGATATTTTAGTCAGTCATTACTTAATTTTTCTATTCCCGGAGAACCCCATTAATAGGTCTCATATTTATTTTATGGCTTTTACAAAAATGAATATCAGTAGAAAATTACCAAAAAGACTTTCCATTAGGTCAAGAACATAAAGTCCTACAGTCTCATCTTCCCTCTCCTTATTAAAGGATACATGCCAAGCTGCCATCCAATATGCTGACCCTTCTTGTCCCTGACGTCTGTCATCAGGAATAGTTAGGAAACCATCATACAGTTTATATGAAGGACTAAAACAAAAACTGTTGGGGTCAGGCTGACGCTCACCCAATGCGTATTACCAGAGCAAATACCAACCTCCTACTATTACGCCGGCATTCTGCCATGAATTTTAAAAGTAAGTACACCAGTTTCATCAGGTCTAAGACATCTATTTAATGAAGTATGCGGCATATATTGCAAAGTCAGTGCGAATGTTGAGACGGTTTTACTCATAATTAATTTTTGGCATTAAAGAGGGTAAATTCTTACCTAGAGAGCATCCCGAGGGGTGTAACATTGAGAGATCCCATTAACATTGCCAAGGCCATCCCCGGGGCTTCCCGTTCTATTACTTCTTTTGTGGCCTATAGATAGATGGAAACAATTTGCATTAGTATTATGGCAAGAAGAATAAAATACCAAGTAGATTACCAGTTCTATGCATTATACTGTGTGTATATATATATATATATATATATGGTATATATATATATATATATATATATATATATATGGTATATATATATATATATATGGTATATATATATATATAAAAATTATATTACTGCATATATATATATATATTAATTATATTGCTGTATATATATATATATATATATATATATATATATATATATCTATATGGTATATATATATTATATATATACCGTATATATATATATATTATATTACTGCATATATATATATAGATATCTATAGATATATATCTATAGATATATATCTATAGATATATATCTATAGATATAAGATATATATCTATAGATAGATAGATATAGATAGATATACACACACACATATATTTATATATATATATATATATATATATATATATATATATATATATATATACACATACATACACACACACACACACACACACACACACACATACACTACAGTTCAAAAGTTTGGGGTCACTTGGATATTTCCTTATTTTTGAAAGAAACGCACATTTTTTTTCCATGAAGCTAACATTAAATTAAGCAGACATCCCCTCTATACATTGTGAATGTGGTAAATGGCTATTCTCGCTGCAAACGTCTGGTTTTTAATGCAATATCTACATAGGTGTGAGGCCCATTTCCAACAACCACCACTCCAGTGTCTAATGGTACATTGTGTTTGCTGTGTTAGAAGGCTAATGGATGTTTGGAAATCCCTTGAAAACCCTAGTGTAAGTATGTTAGCACAGCTGGAAACAGTTTTGCTGATTAGAGAAGCTATGAAACTGACCTTCCTTTGAGCTAGTTGAGAATCTGGAGCATTACATTTGTTGGTTCCATTAAACTCTTAAAATGGCCAGAAAGAGAGAACTTTCATGTGGAACTCGACAGTCTATTCTTGTTCTTAGAAATGAAGGATATTCCATGCGAGAAATTGCCAAGAAACTGAGGATTTCCTACAACAGTGTGCACTACTCCCTTTAGAGGAGACCACAAACAGGCTCTAACCAGAGTAGAACGAGAAGTGTGAGGCCGCGCTGCACAACTGAGCAACAAGACACGTACATTACAGGCTCTAGTGTGAGAAATCCACGCCTCACAGGTCCTCAACTGGCAGCTTCATTACATAGTACCCGCAAAATGCCAGTGTCAACGTCTACAATGAAGAGGCGACTCCGGGATGCCGGCCTTCAGGGCAGAGTGGCAAAGAAAAAGCCATATCTGAGACTGGCTAATAAAAGGAAAAGATTAATATGGCAAAAGAACAGACATTGGACAGAGGAAGATTGGAAAAAAGTGTCATGGACAGACTAATCGAAGTTTGAGGTGTTTGGATCACACAGAAGAACGTTTGTGAGACGCAGAACTACTGAAAAGATGCTGGAAGAGTGACTGACGCCATCAGTCAAGCATGGTGGAGGTAATGTGATGGTCTGGGGTTGCTTTGAAGCTGGTAAAGTGGGAGATTTGTACAAGGTAAAAGGGATTTTGAATAAGGAAGGCTATCACTCCATTGTGGAACGCCATGCCATACCCTGTGGACAGCGCTTGATTACAGCCAATTTCATCCTACAACAGGAAAATGACCCAAAACCACCTCCAAATTATGCATGAACTATTTAGGGAAGAAGCCGGCAGCTGGTATCTATCTGTAATGGAGGGGCCAGCCCAGTCACCAGACCTCAACCCTATAGAGCTGTTGTGGAAGCAGCTTGACCGTATGGTGAAAAAAGTGGCCATCAAGACAATCCAACTTGTGGGAGGGGGGAAGCATGGGGTGAAATATCTCCAGATTATCTTCCCAAATTAACAGCTAGAATGCCAAAGCTCTGTAAAGCTGGAATTGTGCAAAGGAGCATTATGTGCCGAAAGCCAAGTGTGAAGAGAAATTATTATTTCACGTAACAATCCTTATTTCTAACCTCATCAATGTCTGGACGATATTTACTATTCATTATACAACTCATTTGTAAATAAAAGTAAGATTGACAAAAGTGTCTGGGTGACCCCAAACTTTTGAACTGTAGTGTATATATATATCTAATATATAAAGCTGAATGTGTGTGTGTATATATATATATATATATATATATATATATATATATATACAGTTAGGTCCAGAAATATTTGGACAGTGACACAATTTTGGCGAGTTGGGCTCTGCATGCCACCACATTGGATTTGAAATGAAACCTCTACAGCAGAATTCAAGTGCAGATTGTAACGTTTAATTTGAAGGTTTGAACAAAAATATCTGATAGAAATTGTAGGAATTGTCACATTTCTTTACAAACACTCCACATTTTAGGAGGTCAAAAGTAATTGGACAAATAAACCAAACCCAAACACAATATTTTTATTTTCAATATTTTGTTGCGAATCCTTTGGAGGCAATCACTGCCTTAAGTCTGGAACCCATGGACATCACCAAACGCTGGGTTTCCTCCTTCTTAATGCTTTGCCAGGCCTTTACAGCCGCAGCCTTCAGGTCTTGCTTGTTTGTGGGTCTTTCCGTCTTAAGTCTGGATTTGAGCAAGTGAAATGCATGCTCAATTGGGTTAAGATCTGGTGATTGACTTGGCCATTGCAGAATGTTCCACTTTTTTGCACTCATGAACTCCTGGGTAGCTTTGGCTGTATGCTTGGGGTCATTGTCCATCTGTACTATGAAGCGCCGTCCGATCAACTTTGCGTCATTTGGTTGAATCTGGGCTGAAAGTATATCCCGGTACACTTCAGAATTCATCCGGCTACTCTTGTCTGCTGTTATGTCATCAATAAACACAAGTGACCCAGTGCCATTGAAAGCCATGCATGCCCATGCCATCACGTTGCCTCCACCATGTTTTACAGAGGATGTGGTGTGCCTTGGATCATGTGCCGTTCCCTTTCTTCTCCAAACTTTTTTCTTCCCATCATTCTGGTACAGGTTGATCTTTGTCTCATCTGTCCATAGAATACTTTTCCAGAACTGAGCTGGCTTCATGAGGTGTTTTTCAGCAAATTTAACTCTGGCCTGTCTATTTTTGGAATTGATGAATGGTTTGCATCTAGATGTGAACCCTTTGTACTTACTTTCATGGAGTCTTCTCTTTACTGTTGACTTAGAGACAGATACACCTACTTCACTGAGAGTGTTCTGGACTTCAGTTGATGTTGTGAACGGGTTCTTCTTCACCAAAGAAAGTATGCGGCGATCATCCACCACTGTTGTCATCCGTGGACGCCCAGGCCTTTTTGAGTTCCCAAGCTCACCAGTCAATTCCTTTTTTCTCAGAATGTACCCGACTGTTGATTTTGCTACTCCAAGCATGTCTGCTATCTCTCTGATGGATTTTTTCTTTTCTTTCAGCCTCAGGATGTTCTGCTTCACCTCAATTGAGAGTTCCTTAGACCGCATGTTGTCTGGTCACAGCAACAGCTTCCAAATGCAAAACCACACACCTGTAATCAACCTCAGACCTTTTAACTACTTCATTGATTACAGGTTAACGAGGGAGACGCCTTCAGAGTTAATTGCAGCCCTTAGAGTCCCTTGTCCAATTACTTTTGGTCCCTTGAAAAAGAGGAGGCTATGCATTACAGAGCTATGATTCCTAAACCCTTTCTCCGATTTGGATGTGAAAACTCTCATATTGCAGCTGGGAGTGTGCACTTTCAGCCCATATTATATATATAATTGTATTTCTGAACATGTTTTTGTAAACAGCTAAAATAACAAAACTTGTGTCACTGTCCAAATATTTCTGGCCCTATATAAAGCTGAATGTGTCTGTTTGTGTATATATGTATATATATATATATATATATATATATATATATATATATATATATATATATATATATATATATATATATATATATATATATATATATATATATATACATACATCTGCACCGTCGCAGCTACAGCCACAACATTTTTCACACTTCTGGACCCCGAGAGCGTCATAGGCTATATTGTGAGGCGAAATTTTAACCCCGCGCGTTCCAATTTAACAATCAATTTTGCCCCATCTACATAATGGGGACAAAGTGAAACAAAAAGTGTATCCGCACCGTCGCATTTACAATCACAAAATTTTTCAGACACTTCATGTGACCCAGGAAACATCGTAGACTATGTTTTGACAGGAAAATTTAACCCCGCGCTTTACAGTTACTCTCCAAAAAACATGTCTCCATTAAAGTAAATGGAGCCTGGAACTACAGGTTAATAGTAGGAGCTGTGAGTGGTTGCTATAGGAACAAAAGACATTCATAGTATAAGAAGCTTATATGTGAGGTAATAAGATGTCGGTGGGGAGACGGATGGAGAGAGACAGACAGTGAAAGAGACAGAGACAGACCTGGAAAGAGACAGACCTGGAAAGAGACAGACCTGGAAAGAGACAGACCTGGAAAGAGACAGACCTGGAAAGAGACAGACCTGGAAAGAGACAGACCTGGAAAGAGACAGACCTGGAAAGAGACAGACCTGGAAAGAGACAGACCTGGAAAGAGACAGACCTGGAAAGAGGCAGACCTGGAAAGAGGCAGACCTGGAAAGAGGCAGACCTGGAAAGAGGCAGACCTGGAAAGAGGCAGACCTGGAAAGAGGCAGACCTGGAAAGAGACAAGACCTGGAAAGAGGCAGACCTGGAAAGAGACAAGACCTGGAAAGAGGCAGACCTGGAAAGAGGCAGACCTGGAAAGAGGCAGACCTGGAAAGAGACAGACCTGGAAAGAGACAGACCTGGAAAGAGACAGACCTGGAAAGAGACAGACCTGGAAAGAGACAGACCTGGAAAGAGGCAGACCTGGAAAGAGGCAGACCTGGAAAGAGGCAGACCTGGAAAGAGACAAGACCTGGAAAGAGGCAGACCTGGAAAGAGACAAGACCTGGAAAGAGGCAGACCTGGAAAGAGGCAGACCTGGAAAGAGGCAGACCTGGAAAGAGACAGACCTGGAAAGAGACAGACCTGGAAAGAGACAGACCTGGAAAGTGACAGACCTGGAAAGTGACAGACCTGGAAAGTGACAGACATGCAGACAGGGACAGAGACAGGCAGACAGGGAAGGAGGAGACAGCCAGCGAGACAGACAAAGATAGATGGGGAAAGACAAAGACCTTGATAGAGACAGACGGGGAAAGAGACAGAGAAATAGAGACAGACAAAGACAGGCAGACAGGGAAAGAGACAGACAAAGAGGCGGGGAGACAGACGGGGAAAGAGATAGACCTGGGAAAGAGACAGACCAGGAAAGAGACAGATGGGGAAAGAAACAGAGATAGAGACAGACAAAGAAAGAGACAGAGACAGGCAGACCTGGAAAGAGACAGACGGAGCACATTACTTGGCCAATTTAGTTAAATCTGTGTGGAATATCTGTGGTGTTGAAATATATGTTGTGAAATGCCTCTATTAGCTTAGTTTTTGCCTTTTAATAATTACATTTCTATGTATTTGTTTTGTGGTGTTTGTGTGCAGAATACATTTTTGTTAATACATTCTATTTTAACAGCAGTTATTAACCCGAGCGAAGCCAGGTAGTACAGCTAATTATATATATATATATATATATATATATATATATATATATATAAATATTCTTTAAAATGAAGTATAAGGAGTATACGGCAAGGTCAACCGCCATAGACTACACCCTAGTGCCAACTCATAGGCATTCCGCTAACGAAAGGATTTCCTAACGCAAGTACTGGATCTGAGGCAGCTACTTCTCTGCTTGTCTTAGCAAAAGAATCTGCATGCACAAGGGAAATCAATATATATATATTATATATTTAGGATGCATTACTCTCCTGGGGCACACAGTTTTGTTTGTTTGTTTTTTACCCTTTCCATACAGTGCTTGAACATTAAAAAGGCAAAAAGGTTAATGGAAATCTGTCAATCTTTTAGTTTGAGAGCAGCATAATGTTGGGGCAGGGAGCCTGATTCCGGTGATGTATCACTTATTAGGTTGTGTTCTGTAGTTTCAGTACAATAAGTGTTTTATCAACAGATTATCATCACTGCTGGACTAGATGTCAATATGTAATCCAAAAAACCCCTCAAAGTTTCTATACTACCCTCCCTTGAAAAAGTCCAACGCAGGACGAAACGCGCGTCGAGCAGAAGGCAGGCGAATTCCATGGACTCTGCACATAGGTAATGCACATCTAAATCCATTCTTTATACCATATATTTCCATTGCAGCACTCACACTTTAGAGCACTATGCACTTTATTTTTTTGATGGCTGTGTAAAAGGAATATTTATGAGAAATATTTTGTATTATATCAAGGCTTATTAGGCTATACATTTATTGATATTTGAAATTATTTAATTTATTTTTTGTATATATATTTTTTACCTATTTATTGTAGTCCCGCTGGTATTTATATTTGCGCATACTGCCTTTTGAATTTCCCTATCTATAATGGAATATTTTTGCTCTTCTACTGTTTTTAATTGTGTTAGTCTATTTTTAATATTTATACAAATAAAAATATATATTTTATTTCATGGTGTTTTGACTCATATGGCCAGGAGGGAACTGTTTATCTGTCCATGGGGGTCTTTTTGAGATGGCCACTGGACTAGATGTCATCTTAATCTGTGTAACCCCGCCCCTATCAGTGATTGGAAGTTGGCAGACAATGTACAAAGGAAGTTACCAATCAGGAGTGTGGGCGGGGTTATACACAGCTAGAGCTGCAGCAGAGAAAACAGGGATTCTATCAAAACTACACCAAG
This sequence comes from Anomaloglossus baeobatrachus, assembly GCF_048569485.1. Classification (NCBI taxonomy): domain Eukaryota; kingdom Metazoa; phylum Chordata; class Amphibia; order Anura; family Aromobatidae; genus Anomaloglossus; species Anomaloglossus baeobatrachus. Next base: position 112,046,374 of record NC_134364.1, read on the forward strand.
CAGGTGAGGAAGTGATACATCGCTGGAATCAGGGTCTCTGCCCCGACATCATGCTGCTCTCAGATTACATAACAAAATTCTTCTGAATCAAATTCTACGCTGTGCTTGTCCAGTGTCTTGACAGAGTCATTTCTTAAAGCTTCTAGGCTCGACGGAAAATTAGTTTCATGGTGTCCACCTACAATTACGTGGAAGGGGTTCTTTGGGGCACACCCACTGCATTCTCCCATTAAAGTCAACGAGTAATTTTTTTTATTTTCTTTCCAGTCTTTTGGTAAAATAAATCTGAGTTTAAGCAATTTATCAAGTGGAAAAAAAAAATAAAAATAAAAATAAAATAAAATAAAATATACAGTAAATGCAATAAAAAAAATGTAATAAAAAAATGGAAACATATGCCTGACCATCATAGACTATTTCCACTGTCCAGCGCTTGTGCATTTCACATTTTCTCTAACAATACACATAGATCTATTATCGTCAGCACGTCTCAAACTGGATTAATGACAGTACAAGTGAGGAAGCCTCGCATCAGCAGATGGAAAAAATAAATAAAAAATAAAATAAAAAAACCACCACGACCAATCGAGATGAATTAAATATACCGCCAGAAAAAGAAAGTCTTAACTCTGCATCTGAGACAGATCAAAGGAAAACAACTGTCACATTTTGCAGCTTGGCATCCAAAAAAAAAAAAAAAAAGTTTTTAGGCAGAACCGTAAAATGTGATGATTTATTTTATTTTCTGCCACACGCATCATTACTGTATAGAGCAGAATGAGGTCACAAACGGGAAAAAAAGCAACCGATGGTATAAAAAAAAGAGCAGATAAATCAGCATTCTTCACTCCACTACTACTTACAGAGCCAAAGCTTTAAAGGCAATCGGCCAGCAGGTTTTTGCACTGTAATCAAAGATCTGTATGATGTAGGGGCAGAGACCCTGATTCCAACGATATATAATTTACTGGGCTGCTTCATGTCGTTTTTATAGAATCCCTGTTTTCTCTGCTGTAGATGAAGCAGTGGTCAGAATTCAGAGCTGTATAACCCCGCCCACACCACTGATTGGTAGTTTCCTGTGTACAGTGTCAGGAAACTACCAATTAGTGGTAAGGGCGGAGTTACACAGATTAGCTGGACTGCTGTGCAGGCAAGTCCTAGTCAGTGATAATTTCCTAATGATAAAACACTGATTGTATTGAAACTACAACACACAGCCTAATAAGTGATATAGCTGGAATCGGCACCCTTCACCTACATCCGATTAAATACCAAAAACTGCTAATAGATTCCCTTTAAAACCTAGAGAAAAAGTATGATTTTGTTTCCTTTATACCCAATAAATTTGGTGCACATATCAGTCTAATATGTCCAATTGTAAGCTCTGTAACATGACATCTACTAATGTTCAGTGGGTGGTTCCTCTTCGACAGCATTCTGTGAGCACTATAGGTGCTAGAACGCCCTTTTTTTACTTCACAGTGGATGCCTGAGAGTGTGCCTTTCTGTAAAGCCTGTATGCAGTATAGGGGAAGCAGAGAGACAGGATTTGCATCTACTAATGTTGGGTGGGTGGTTACTCTTTGACAGCATTCTGTTAGCACTATAGGTGCCAGAACTTCCTTTCTTTTACTTCACAGTGGATGCCTGAGAGTGTGCCTTTCTGTAAAGCCTGTATGCAGTATAGGGGAAGCAAAGAGACAGGATTTGCATCTACTAATGTTGGGTGGGTGGTTACTCTTTGACAGCATTCTGTTAGCACTATAGGTGCCAGAACTTCCTTTCTTTTACTTCACAATGGATGCCTGAGAGTGTGCCTTTCTATAAAGCCTGTATTCAGTATAGGGGAAGCAGAGAGACAAGATTTACAAGTTCTGTAACGTGACATCTACTAATGTTCAGTGGGTGGTTCCTCTTCGACAGCATTCTGTTAGCACTATAGGTGCCAGAACTTCCTTTCTTTTACTTCACAATGGATGCCTGAGAGTGTGCCTTTCTATAAAGCCTGTATGCAGTATAGGGGGAAGCAGAGATACAGGATTTATAAGTTCTGTAACGGGACATCTACTAATGTTGGGTGGGTGGTTCCTCTTCGACAGCATTCTGTTAGCACTATAGGTGCCAGAACATCCTTTCTTTTACTCCACAATGGATGCCTGAGAGTGTGCCTTTCTGTAAAGCCTGTATGCAGCATAGGGGAAGCAGAGAGACAGGATTTACAAGTTCTGTAACGTGACATCTACTAATGTTCAGTGGGTGGTTCCTCTTCTACAGCATTCTGTTAGCACTATAGGTGCCAGAACTTCCTTTCTTTTACTTCACAATGGATGCCTGAGAGTGTGCCTTTCTATAAAGCCTGTATGCAGTATAGGGGGAAGCAGAGATACAGGATTTACAAGTTCTGTAACGGGACATCTACTAATGTTGGGTGGGTGGTTCCTCTTCTACAGCATTCTGTTAGCACTATAGGTGCTAGAACTCCCTTTCTTTTACTCCACAATGGATGCCTGAGAGTGTGCCTTTCTGTAAAGCCTGTATGCAGTATAGGGGAAGCAGAGAGACAGGATTTACAAGTTCTGTAACGTGATATCTACTAATGTTCAGTGGGTGGTTCCTCTTCGACAGCATTCTGTTAGCATTATAGGTGCTAGAACTCCCTTTCTTTTACTGCACAATGGATGCCTGAGAGTGTGTCTTTCAATAAAGCGTCTATGCAGTATAGGGGAAGCAGAGAGACAGGATTTGTAAGCTCTGTAACGTGACATCTACTAATATTCAGTGGGTGGTTCCTCTTCGACAGCATTCTGTGAGCACTATAGGTCCCAGAACTTCCTTTCTTTTACTGCACAATGGATGCCCGAGAGTGTGCCTTTCTATAAAGCCTGTATGCAGTATAGGGGAAGCAGAGACAGGATTTGTACCTCTTTTTGACATAAAGGGATTTAGCGCCTATAACCATATGTAAGTAGGTATCATGAATATGCATTACCGTTAAGGAACATACATGAAAATGACCGTATGGAGAACAAGTAGCAAGTAAAATGCTGATTCTGCCGTATTTTGTAACAAGATTTGGGCAAACGCCGGCTCGTCTGAAGTAGACTCGGAGCATAATAGCATTTCAGACTCGGTAGAGAAAATAATTATGCATTCTGATCAATACTTTGTCCTTGAGCAAAATGACACTTTAAAAATGTCAATAATGAAAATTCCAGAAATTCTTCAAACCGGAGTGCACCTCCATTAACTATAAATCACAGTCCGGACCAGCGTCCTCAAACACATCCGAAATAAAAATAAACATCCAGCCATCACATCAATTTGATATATATTAGGTCTCTGGTAGAGGACCATGAACATTTGCAAGGTTGAAATAGCTCATCCACTTGGTCATTATTTACAGTACTTACCACCGCTAAAGGGAAGGGAAAAAATCCAATTTTCTTGCTCGAGTGGAAATATAAGAATGGAGCAAAAAAAACCCCCAAGAATCTAAGGAAGAACCCCACTGGTGGCCATTTTGGCACCTTCTGAAAAAGGCATTGACTTTATCGAAAAGATAGAAGGCTTTCCATGCAGTGACTCTTGATTACCGCCAACCCAAAAAGTCGAGCTTTCCCATGCAGTCTCACTCAAGTATAATCAATGGGAGTGTGAGAGGACTGATGATCCAGCGGCAGTGTCTCCTGGTGAGCCAGCAACAATGCCCACTCCCGCAATGCCTCTTCCCGGCCACTAGAGGGCTGTCTGCACAGCCTGGGAGAAGGGGAAAGAAAAAGACTCAGAAACAAGGAGATTGTAGAGAGAAGTGGCTGCCTGTCTCCTGGTCGGAGTGCTGAAGACAGCCTGTGGACAGCTGGAGTGTGAGAGCGAGCCTGGCGATTGATGTGTGAGTAGAGGCCACTCAGCTGCGTGTGAGTGGCTATAAACCAGAAAGAGAGCTGCTGTGGAGCCGAGCCCTAGGGTGATCCGCACCCGAGACCTTCCTATCAGACTGTGACTTCTACCCTGAGGTGAACTGTCCCCGTGATTGTCGGTGCCATCAAGAACTGCTGTGGAGCCGGAAGTGGAGCGGATACCCTTTTATACCAGAGTCCTTCCTGGATAAATCCAGTGGAACTGTTAGTCCTGAGCTCAGGTCCGGCCTAAATCTTTTTGTGTGCACACTTATGGGGTAGTAGTTTTGGCGCCAAACCAGGTATAATACATAGTGTGCTGCAGTACTAAACCTTATTGATTACTTATTCCTGCTAGCAGGGTGTTTAACCCCGGGGTGCTTTCCTGTTTGCTTATTATGTGTGTGGGAAGGGCGGGAAATTAGAGATTTAGGTAAGATGGTTTATTGGTGTACTGGTCCATGGACAACTCCTTAATACACCTCGTGATTTACACCTCCTAGTTTGTGCCTGGAGTTCCTGGTTAGGTAAATTGTTCCCAGTGGCTCCTGTCCTATTGGAATCGGTCCCTAGCCCAGTACGCTGATCCTGGTTTAGTAACCGGGTGTTTGTACATTCCTTGGTGTTGATATTTGCTTTCTTAGTTTCACTTCCTGCCTCCCTTATCGGTTTATAAAAAGTTTGCATTCAGCCCTAGTCTGGTCTCGTTCCTGGCTCGCTGTATCCTGAAAGTCACCTCTCGGCCTCACAGGAGATTGGAAACCCAAAAAGACAGCCAAGATGTCAAGGAGGTTTCCCATGCCGTCTCACTGAAGTATAATCTATGGGAGATTGGAAACCCAAAAAGAGAGCCAAGATGTTGAGAAGGTTTTCCCTGATGACTCTCTTGACTATCGTCGATGTGGCATCAGAAACCCAAGAAGAGAGCCAAGATGTTGAGAAGGTTTCCCCTGATAACTCTCTTGACTATTGGAGATGTGGCATCAGAAACCCAAGAAGAGAGCCAAGATGTTGAGAAGGTTTCCCATGCCACTCTGGATTATCATCTATGGGAGATCAGAAACCCCAAAATTTTGCCAAGACTGTTTCCCATGCAAGCTCTATCGCTAATCATCTCAAGAGATCACAAAGTCAAAAAGTGTGCCAAGTAGCAATGAGTGAGCACTTAGGCTAAGTTCACATTTCCGCTAAAATGTATCAGTCACAATCCGCTGCTCTTGTAAACAACGGAATCCGTTTAGCGGATTCCGTTGCTCCCATAGACTTGTATGAGCAGCGGGTTGTGACTGATGATGCTGCGTTGCACCCTCCGCCCGACTGATGAGTCGTGGAACGACTGACCGCCGGGCGGGAGGAACGCAGCATGTAACGTTTTTTGAGCAGCGCTATCTGTCGGATTTCGCTGCGCATGCTCTCTGGCTCCCTGCACACGTCACCAGCTTTGGTTGGTTACCCGATATTTACCCTGGTTACGGTGCAAGGAGCCAGTGCTAAGCGGTGTAGGCCCGTAACCAAGGTAAATATCGGGTAACCAAGGTAAACATCGGGTGCTTTGCTACCCGATATTTAGTCTGGTTACGTGTGCAGGGAGGCCGACACTTCCCCGCTCAGCCCCGCCCATGTGTGTACACACACACACACACACACACACTCACTCACTCACACATACACTCACCTGTCCCCAGCCATGCAGACCGCAGCACTGCCACTGACATCCTCAGCACCTGGCCCCGCCCCCCGCTCGGATCCGCCCCCTCCCACATTCAGCATGTGTATATACACACACACACACACACACACACACACACACTCACTCACACACTCTCACACACACACACACACACACTCACCTGTCCTGCAGTCCCTGCGGCACTGACGTCCTGAGTGCTTCGGCCCCGCTCGGCTCCCCCCCCGAACTCCGCCCCCCCCGCACACAACGGAATCCGACAAAGAATTCTGTCCTTTGTCATCCGTTGAACAGCGCATCAGTCACATGCGTCAAGCGACGCATGTGACTGATACAAAACAACGGAAATGTGAACTTAGCCTAAAGTGTTCAACTGCTCATTGCTCGAATCGAGAGGATCCGATGCTTTGACGGACTTGATTCAAGTAACGAGTACAATGAAAGTTTAGAAATAAATTCCAAAAGTGCTCAAAAGGAATGGGAAAGCAAGGGGACAATGTTCGGATGCATTTCTGACTCACAGGTCGCTGCTTGTAAGTAAAAATGTAAATCATTTAAATAATTTTAAAAAAAAAGTGTGGGATCCCCCTCAATTTTGATAATTAACCAAGGTAAAGCAGACAGCTGAGGGCTGTATTCTCAGGCTAGCAATGTCCATGATTAATGAGCCCTCCCCAGCCTGAAATAACAGCCCGCAGCTTCCCCAGAAGGGGTGTAACCATTAGATGTGCCAATCCTGGTGAATTGCCCTGTTGCAATGACAAGTGGGGTAATACTTTTGGGGTTAATGTCAGCTGCATAGTGTCAGCTGGCATCAACTCCAGGGGTTAGTAATGGGGAGGCATCTAGACACCCCCCATTATAACTCAGTAAGTGTAAAGTGAAAAAAAAACAAAACACACACACACACACTGGAAAAACTAGTTTCTTTGAATGACTCCCCCACACTTTCCCTCATTCACCAATTTAATACAAAAAAAATGTTCCCACGTTATCGGACGTAATCCATGATCCACAACTGCAACTCCAGCTACTGTGACTAGCAGTAAAGTACAGCTATTCATAGGCACCGGGTGACTACACCAGGTCTCGTTGACAAGCGTTGTCTTCACCTGGCGTCTGTGAATAGCTGTACTTTACGGTTATTCACAGTCGCTGGAGTTGAAGTCATGGATTACATAGGAACAAATTGGTGAATGAGGAATAGTGTTAAGGCCACTTTGCACGTTGCGATATCGCTAGCGATGTCGCTGGTGAAAGCGCCCGCCCCCGTCGGTTGTGCATCACTGGCAAATCGCTGCCCGTGGCGCACAACATCGTTAGGACCAGTCACACGTACTTAGCTGCCTAGCGACGTTGCTGTGGCCGGCGAACCGCCTCCTTTCTAAGGGGGCGGTTCGTTCAGCGCCACAGCGGCGTCAAGCGGCTGCCCAATAGAAGCAGAGGGGCGGAGATGAGCGGCCCTAACATCCTGCTCACCTCCTTCCTTCCTCATTGAGGGCGGCCGCAGGTATGGTGATGTTCCTCGTTCCTGGGGTGTCACACGTAGCGATGTGTGCTGCCGCAGGAACGACGAACAACCTGCATCCTGCAACAGCAACGATAATTGGGAGTAGAACGACGCGTCAACGATCAATGATTAGGTGAGTAATTTTGATCGTTAACGGTCGTTACTACGTTTCACACGCAACGACGTCACTAATAAGGCCGGACATCTCGTTAGCACGTGTAAAGCCCCCTTTAGGGGTCCCCTTTATTTCTTTCCCGTGTGTCTTAATTTTTCACTTTACACTTACAGGGTTAGTAATGGGGGTGTTTGAAGGACGCCTCTCAATTACTAACCCCTGTGCTTGATGTCAGCTGACATTACACAGCTGACATCAACCTCATGAATCTATTACCCTGATTACCACTGCACCACGCAGTTGGGAAGAGTCGGGGTAGAATGCCATAGTAAGCACATCTAACGTGATGTGCCACTCTAGGGCCACTGCTCTAATCGAAGATCTCCCTCCTACATCAAGTCTCTCTCAACTGCTTCCAGAGGACAGTGTGCCGAGCATCACACGCCTGGCTCTCATGTAAGACTCAATGGGGCGATGCAGCCGGCCAATCAAAGTAATGCCAGTAGCCAACATGGCTACAACATAACTGTAATTGGCAGGCAATCCCCGCATGCTTAGAGGCTAAAAAAACAGGGTGGGAAATTGAGCATGACGCTCAAGCACCTAGGCTACCCGGCCAAGTAACGAGGGTGACCGAGCACCACAATGCCAAGAAGTTTTTGCCTGCCATCTCTTTTGATTATCGTCTATGGAAGATCACAAATCCAAAACATGTGCCAAGATGTCAAGAAAGTTTCCCATGTCATGTCTCTCGATTATAATCTCCGGGAGACCTCAAACACAAAAAAAGGCCAAAATGTCGATAAGGTTTTCCATGCCATCTATCTCACTTATAATAAGAGATCGGAAACACATCAAGTGTGCAACGTTGTCAAGAAGACTTCCCATGCCATCTCTCGATTATGGTCTATGAGAGATTGGAAACCCAAAAGTGTGCCCAAAAAGCTTCTTATTTCCCGTTCTCTATAGGAGGTACCTGTGCATTTATGGTCACCTCTGTGCTGTAAAGAGGGTACTCAGGACTACTGTGCTTAGTGTATGAATGTAGACTATGTGGCGGGCAGTAGAACGCACACGAGACTGTAGAACACACCAGTACGGTAGACTGAGGACTGGAGCAATCGGTCCACTTTAATCCAATGTGTAAGTGGGTTATGCACTTTTTAGCACCTTAGTCCCAAAAAGTTTTCAACTGGCCCTTTAATTGGCCTGTGTTGGAATTTTTTTAAACTGGTAATCTATTGGTATCCTTCATAAACTCCCTCTTGTCTGGTCACATACCACAGTACTCATCTTAAGCACAACTAGACTTTATAAACGTTTCGGGGACGTTTTAAAAAGCTGGAAGAAAAGAAATGGGACAATTGTGGCGCCCCTGTGGTTAGGCGCTACAGGGGAATACAGCAACTTAACAGCAAGGTGCAGGGCTCTTTGGTCACAGGTGAAAGAGAGAGAAATGCAGAGTCTTATATTAGATTGAGTAACATTGACTCAGCAGCCCCTACCTTCATATTCCTGGGACTGTTTATATAGTAGGTCCATAGGGGGTGGAGCCTAGCTGAGCGTGAGACGCGACGTGATTGACAGGACGACTGAGTGACAGTCAGTTAACAGTCAGTCAGTAAGGAGCGACAAGAAGAGACGAGAGTAAATTGATATGACTGAAAGAAGGGCTAGAAATAACATAGGTTCGACGTCCTGAGCGAGGGTACCCCAAAAGAAAAGAAAGACACTGGAAAAAGGGGTAACCCAGACGGAAAGGGGACGCTTTAGGTCTGGTGAGAGCCGGCTGAAGATTCAGTTCGACACTGGTATAACGGGACCGAGGAGGTTTGTCAGGTTTATCCCCAAACCATTGACCATTAACCTGGGATCTTAAATAAGAGGAGTCCCGGTACCCATCAAGAGTCTGACTACTACCCCAAGCTGAGGTCACGACGCTGTTGTGGGATAGATAAAGAAATCGTGCAGCATCAGACTCCTGGGAAAACCAGTGACGAGACTAAGGGGTGCTTCACACACAGCGAGATCGCTGCCGAGATCGCTGCTGAGTCACGCTTTTTGTGACGCAGCAGTGACCTCATTAGCGATCTCGCTGTGTGTGACAATGAGCAGCGATCTGGCCCCTGCTGCGAGATCGCTGCTCGTTACACACAGCCCTGGTTCGTTTTCTTCAAAGGCGCTCTCCCGCTGTGACACACAGATCGCTGTGTGTGACAGCGAGAGAGCGACAAATGAAGCGAGCATGGAGCAGGAGCCGGCGTCTGGCAGCTGAGGTAAGCTGTAACCAAGATAAACATCGGGTAACCAAGGTGGTTACCCGATATTTACCTTAGTTACCAGCCTCCGCAGCTCTCACGCTGCCTGTGATGCCGGCTCCGGCTCTCTGCACATGTAGCTGCTGTACACATCGGGTTAATTAACCCGATGTGTACAGCAGCTAGGAGAGCAAGGAGCCAGCGCTCAGTGTGCGCGGCTCCCTGCTCTCTGCACATGTAGCTGCATTACACATCGGGTTAATTAACCCGATGTGTACTGTAGCTAGGAGAGCAAGGAGCCAGCGCTCAGTGTGCGCGGCTCCCTGCTCCCTGCACACACAGCTAAGCGGTGTGCGCTGGTAACTAATGTAAACATCGGGTAACCATACCCGATGTTTACCTTAGTTACCAGTCTCCGCAGCTTCCAGACGGCGGCTCCGTGCAAGCGCAGCGTCGCTTGCACGTCGCTGCTGGCTGGGGGCTGGTCACTGGTCGCTGGTGAGATCTGCCTGTTTGACAGCTCACCAGCGACCATGTAGCGATGCAGCAGCGATCCTGACCAGGTCAGATCGCTGGTCGGATCGCTGCTGCATCGCTAAGTGTGAAGGTACCCTAACAAGTGGGTTAAAGAGGGAGTCACAGAGCTCTCAGAGCAGGGACCGAGAAAGAGACAAAGAAAGGTTACCTCAGAGAAAAAACTCTGTCATTAAATCTCCTCCGAAATTTGTGACCATTGGCCTTCTGGTAACGGAACTGTTTCTGCTGTGAACTGTGCAAAACAAACCAGATGCCAGTAAAAAGGATTTGTTTAAGCTGATGTGGACTCGGTGTGTCATCTCTCCGCCACTCGACAGGACCCTGCGACGTCAGAGAAGAAGGCAGCCATCACCGCTGGGTCACTTCCCTCCTGGTAAGCGACCCGCCACCCTGAGGTAAAATAGCTCCACCTGTGGGGAGCTGAGAGGTCTTAAGCTGCCGTCACCATCGCCTCAGAGGCCGGCCGCGGGCAGCGCTGGTATATCGCGCTTACCTGACACCACAGGTGGCATCACGAATATCCCCCAAATCATCCCTGTACACCATTCCCCAGCCGCAGAGTGAGCGCCAGGGGCACGAAGCCGGGACCGACCACCTGTGATAACGCCATCGAGAGTAAAGTATCCGTAGTCCCGGCGCCAGAGTACGCCCTACCGAAAACCCTGATGGTCAACTCACAATCTCTCAGTTCAAGATCCAAAAAGTCGTAAAAAGCAAATACAAGGACATCATATCATGGCCAGTAGAGGTGGTAGACCCTAATTTGAACATATGTTGGTGGAAGCAGTACTTTGTTTCCAAGTTCCCGTAGTCTTTGCACAGCCAATTGGAGCAGGTGCCAGGAGCCTTTTCGGAGCACACTCTAGGAGAGGAGTAAAAAAAAAAACAAAACAAAACACCCAATTGGAGCCCAGTCGGAGCACACACCGTTAGCCCAGTTCGACTGGGCTCCCGGCGCGTGCTCAGACTGGGCTCCCGACACTTGCTCTGAGCACGCGCCGGGAGCCTGGAAGGAGCACGCGCCGGGATCCCGGAAGGAGCACGCGCCGGGAGCAAAGCCAATTGGAGCAGGCGCCAGGAGCTTTTTCGGAGCATGCTCTGGGACATGAGTGTCCAACTGTAGTGACTCGTAATAATAGGCAAAACTGTGCACTTTTATGGCATTATAATGAAGCGGTAGTGCACATGCCTGACTGTCGCTTCATGTATCCACTATGTGAGTGCTGTGCTCATTTTTTTCCAGTAGCCTATTTAGAGAATGAATGGAGCGGCCTTCGGGCATGCGACCTGCTGATATATTTTGTAAAGGAGTTACTGCTGCTTTGGGGATAAGAATCCCACATTCTGCCAATCGGTACGGGCCCCAGCAGTTGGACCCCCACTGGATCACCCCTTTAACACATAAATATACAAATTTCCTCAAAACAGACGCTGATGTCTAATAACGGCAGACAATATGGATTTCATTCATATTTAGAGAAAAAAAATAACAATTGCGAAGGTTTAATTGCCTGCGCCTTGCATCATGTCATTCACCGTGCCTACAAGTGTGTATAAACATATATACGTAATTAGTTGTAATTATACAACTGAGCGTAGACATTTCTATTAACAATCTGGCATATTTGAAGATTTCCATGTAAACTGACTATTATGCGCGGCTGAGCAATCAATAGCTCGGATTTCCATGTATCCTTACATGTTCACGTGATCTCCGGCTACAGTATGTGCACACTTGTAACGCTCACAATATGGAACAGATGAATGTATAGTTTGTATTCGCATACGTTTATGTCAAAGAAGTCAATGGCATCTGATACGAGCGGTACGACTTCATCTTAAAGGGGTATTCCATTTTCAGTAAAGTGGATCCAAAATGCTCAAAAATACCCCTTTACGGTTCCATAGTGGTCAGCTATGTCTAGGCTCTGGTTCCCTACCATGCACTGCCAACATTTCTCAGCCGATAACAATCTCCTCTCTCCTGCATCAGGCTGCCATTGCAACCTGAAGCGGATCTGTTACGCTATTCTCCGAAACCATGTTTCCCAACGCTGCTCTGCCAACCTTTCTCAGCCGATTCCAATCTCCTCTCTCCTGCATCAGGCTGCCATTGCAACCTGAAGCGGATCTGTTACGCTATTCTCCGAAACCATGTTTCCCAACGCTTCACTGCCAACCTTTCTCAGCCGATTCCAATCTCCTCTCTCCTGCATCAGGCTGCCATTGCAACCTGAAGCGCATCTGTTACGTTATTCTCCGAAACCATGTTGCCTAATGCTGCCCTACCGACTTTTTTCAGAAGATTCCAAGCTCCTCTCTCCTGCATCAGGCTGCCATTGCAACTTGAAGCGGATCTGTTACGCTATTCTCCGAAACCATGTTGCCTAACGCTGCCCTACCGACTTTTTTCAGAAGATTCCAAGCTCCTCTCTCTTGCTTCAGGCTGCCATTGCAACCTGAAGCACATCTGTTACGTTATTCTCCAAAACCATGTAATTTAGCTCAGGCAGCGGGGTGCTAGCTAGGTTTTAGGCAACTAATGTTCTGCCACACCATACAACCTGTGAGAGAATACAATCCATTTAGTCCTTATAGAAACCATCTTGTCCTATAACTGAATAATGTCATTGGGCTCAGCTAACACTGATGGGTGGGGGAAGTTTCAGAGTTCTATACCCACCTCTGTGGCTCTTATTGGTGCATTGTTCACAGGAGTTATTTCTTTGTTTGGGATACTATAAAAACTGGTCACATGATGTAATAAAGCAGAAACTTTCAGTACACCACAAAGCGTGTCGGCTGCAATGATTTCCCGTGCGCTCGTAAAACAAAGCTTACTAATTTGCCGTTCCAATGGCATAGGAGTGTATTTCGCTGACAAACCACTGCAGATTCAATTCTCCTGCATCAAATTCACATCACTTTAGCAAATCTGCTACATCATGGTAACGATTCCGCCGTTCCATTGAGTATTTCTAGAACTCTGTGTCACCAGTCATCACTGCTCTGCTCTGCTATACCCATCATCAGTGTTGCAGTCCAGTTACATCGACTCATTATCTCCTCCACCGCCCACTCTGCCTTATGCTACACCAGCGCCACCTGTCCGTGCTGCTCGAGAACTGCTCATCCGGACTAGTGGCTTTGTGGATCCACCTCTCCGGGTGAGATATAATATTTAGCTTTTACAAAGTCCGCCTTTATTTCCAACTATGGGGGACATGGCTACTTCATGCAAGAAACAGCGCCACACCTATCTAATGGTTATGTCTGGTATTGTGTCTTGCTAAATTCTCCTAAAATGGGGCTGAAAGCCCGTACTTACGAAGTGCTCACTGATATTCTAATCAGGCACGAATACTAAGATTCTTTATAGCAAGATATTATTTTAATAGCACATGAATAATAAATGGTACATAGGAATTAGAACTACTTTATAGTCATAGAATCTTATACAATAACAGAAATATGCATCAACATTACCGTTATGTTGTAGCAATCCTTTCTCATCGGAGGGACTCGATTAGTGAGAAGGAAAAACAACCCGGCCTTTTCATCACAGGAACAGTGCGTCCACTTAAGCGTCCTGGAAAATGTCCCCAATTTCACTAAGCGAGTCCTGTCTTTTTATAGCAAAACTTTGTACGTCATGTGCACTCAGTGGTGAATTGGTGACCAGCATGTGACAGCTGAGTCATGTTCATGTAACTTGACCACAAGCTGCTGTGGGCACCAGTAGCTTCCTGCACATTTTGCCAGTTGACCACTGGCCGACCACAGTTTCCTGGAGATATTGCAAGGAGCCGTGAATTTTACATGCCAGTTTCCTTACACCTGTTGTCAACTAACCACGGGTTTCCTGACTGTTGAACTGTAAACATTACTTCCTCAAAATTGTGGTTTGTTCAAGATCTGTTAACACATACGCTTTGGTCATGGTGAAATAGGGTCAACCAGAGGACATCTCTCTCTGATACTGAATTATTGATGGATCAAATAATATCTGGGATCACTATATCTTTTGATTATGGTCCCTATCTAATCACACTCATTCTTTCAGTCATATCACATTGGTATCACATATTGCAGCTCGGTTTCAATTAAGGCAATGGGGATGTGATGAAAAATCACACATAAACCTGTGGACGCTTTTATACTTGGACCATTCCTTTTAGGACTTCATTCACATACATTTTTGCACCCATAGAAGTGAATGGAGTTGTGGTCACATGGGTCCTAAGGCTCCCAATGACCCATAGAAGTGAATGGTGTACAATTCTAATAAAAAAAAAATTGTGGTTCTTATGAATTTGAAGCACAGAAAGATAAAAAGGGGTTAAACAATCTTTTGTTGCTAAAAATCTGGCTTTTCTGGCATCTCACGGAACGTTTAGAAGCTGCAGATCCAAGGTGTCGCCGTTATCTGCAATTTCTTTCTATCCTTTTTGAACGCTGATGGGATCTGGGTTCGGATCGTCACATTTATCCGGGTGCATTTCATGCTGCGGGAAACCCATCAGCGAGTGACATTTAGGAAAACGAGATGTGGATTTAAGTCTCCGGCACACCAGCTTGCCGTACACGGCGGCGAGGTATACGAGATGCTACACTGAGTTTGTGATGCTAAACAGGGACAACACTAATTAAACAGTCATATGGCATGATAGCCTTTACTACAAAGCATCATGCGGCAAGGCCATATGTGTCTTCTGTTAAAAGCCAAACTCTTGTGCAATCTGTCAGCCCACACTGAAGTCTCACATTTACTGACTTGTTATTTACAATCTCGAAATAGCACGAGCTCCTTTCAACTCCAGTGATAACGATAAGCAAGAGGCGAGGACGGAAAAAATAGGCGAAGACACTCGTATCTCATTGTGAAGTGAAATCCATAAGTAGATGCATTAAAGGGGTTCTCTCCATTTTCAGAAAAGAGTATTATTGGATAGAGCTTGTATAAACAAAAACTTTTGCAATTTACGACTTATTAAAATTTTCAACCGTTCTTAAGATATTAACAGTTTTCTTTAGTTTACGGCCTATTGCCTAGGAAACCAGGAATTAAAGGGTTTAGTTTCATTTTCAGAAAAGGGTATTATTGGATAGAGCCTGTAAAAACAAACACTTTTGCAATTTACGGTTTATTGAAATTTGCAGCCGTTCATGAGGTAAACAATTTTCTTTGATTTACATCCTGTTGTCTAAGAAATGATGACTTAAAGGGGTTACTTCCAGTTTCAGAAACAGTGTATTATTGGATAGAGGTTGTATTAACAAACACTTTTGCAATTTACACTTTATTAAAATTTGCAGCCGTTCTTGAGATATTACCAGTTTTCTTTTGTTTACGGCCTGTTGCCTAGGAAATGATGAATTAAAGGAATTAGGTTCATTTTCAGAAAAGAGTATTTAGGAATTTAGGAAGCTGATCGAAAAGCGGACAATCACTTTAATGCCAAAGGATTTGGTCAGCTTTGAGTTTTGTATTTCCCCTTCCTTTTTACAAAAGCCATAACTTTTATATTTGTTAAGCCACATAGCTGCACGAGGACTTGCTTAGGACGAGTTGCCGTTTTGAATTACACCATTCATTTTAGTATTGATGTACTGAAAAAAAAAAAAAATGAAAAAAAAATGAAAAAGTGAGGGACACTGCTGTAAAACAAAACGCAATTCTGACTGATTATTTTTTAGATTTTTTTTTTCTTACAATCCCTCAGCCGGCAGAGAGACGTCACTGGGGACCAAGTTTTTTTTTTTTATGCATTGGGACAGAACAGGGACTATATATACCAAGAAGGGGCCCAGGATAAAGGGATATATACCAGGATGGGGACATATATGCTAGAATAGGTCCAGAATGCGGTCATATACACCAAGATGAGGACATACTCATGTGGATGGGGGACATATACATCAGGATGTATGCCAGGATGGGTCCAGGATGGAGACATATATACCAGGATGGGTCGAGGAAGGGGATATATATACCAGGAAGGGGGCATATATACCAGGATTAGGAACATACGTTGCTGGATGGTGGACAAAGATGCCAGGATGGGCCCAGGATGGGAGACATAGTCAAGGCAAAAAGTGTTGGAACCCTTGTAATTGTTCCAGAATATTAAATATTTTTCCCAGAAAATCATTGCAATTACACATGTTTTGTTTTATATATATATATATATATATATATATATATATATATATATATATATATATATATATATATATATATATATATATATATATATATATATATATACACACACACACAGTAATATATATATTTTATATATATATATATATATATATATATATATATATATATATATATATATATATATATATACACACATATATATATATATATATATTTACACGGAATATAGAGTGCATATATATACACACCATCTAAATATTATATATAAACTAAACATATTATATAAAAGTGTATATATATATATATATATATATATATATATATATATATATATATATATATATATATATATATATATATATATATATATATATATGTTTCATTTATTTGTGTGTATTGGAACAACATAACAAAAACAGAAAGAAAAAAAAAAAAGTTGTACATAACTTAACTCCAAAGATGGGCCGAACAAAATTGTTGGCACCTTTACAAAATTACGGGCAAACTTATTTGTTTCAAGCATGTGATGCTTGATCGTACTCACCTGTGGCAAATAATCAGTGTGGGCAATATGAAAATTTCACATGAAACCTGATAAAAAGGGGAGAAGTTGACTCTCTCTTTGCATTGTGAGTTTGTGTGTGCCACACTAAGCAAGGAGAACAGAAAGAGGAGAAGAGATCTGTCTGAGGATTTATGAACCAAAATTGTTAAAAAATATGAACAATCTCAAGGTTACAAGTCCATCTCCAGAGATCTTGATGTTCCTTTGTCCACAGTGTGCAACATAATCAAAAAGCTTACAATCCACAGCACTGTAGGTAATCTCCCTAGATGTGGATGACAGAAAAATTGATGAAAGACGCAACTAATGATGAGTGTCAATGAATCGAGCATTGGGGTACTCGGCGGAGTATCACAGGTGTTGGGATGTGTTGTCCGTAAAACATCACACACAAGGCTTGCTTCAGTGAATGATGCGAGCAGGCATGACAGTCTCAGAATGGCTCTCACTGGGGTCAGAACAACATTTTCGAATGAAATATGTAAAAAAACAAAAACAAATGCTATCCCTGCCTTGAGAAATGCTCTGTTTATGGCTGGCTGTATGTGAGCTGAACTGCCCAATCACTGACTTCCAACATATTCATTACTCGAGTCGAGCCCATCCAAGTGTCTGACCAGCTCGACTTGAGTAACGAGTACTCAAACATTGTACTGCTCGCCCATCATTAGATGCAATGTTTGATAGTCCAGATGGTGGATAAGCCGTCCCAATCAAGTTCCAAATAAATTCAAGTCGTCCTACAGTCTTAGGGGCATCAGTGTCAGAGCAAAGCATCCTCCCACATTTGAATGAAATGAAACACTATGGAGGAGACCCAGGAGGACCCCACTGCTGACACAGAGACATACAAAGCTAGCGTGCAGTTTGCCAAAATGTATGAGACTAAGCCAAAATCCTTTTGGGAAAATGTCTTGTGCACAGATGAGACTAACATAGAGCTTCTTGGTAAAGCACATCACTCTACTGTTTACCAAAAATGAAGTGAGGACTACAAAGAAAACAACATTGTGCCTACAGTCAAACATGGTGGAGGTCAGAGATGTTTTGCTGCCTCTGGGGGCCTCAACTATGTGCGAGGCATCATGAAATCTGAAAATTACCAAAGGATTTTGGGTCACAATGTAGAGCCCAGTGTCAGAAAGCTGGGTGTATGTCCTAGGTCATTGGTCTTCCAGAAGGACAATAATCCCAAACGCTTCAAGAAGACCCAGAAATGGATGGAAACAAAGCGCTGGAGAGTTATAATAAAAATAATCTTTATTTCTGTAGTGTCAACATATTCCGCAGCGCTTTACAATTCAGGAGGATCATATACAAACAAGTAACAGTTATAGAGAATACAATAATTGGGGTATGGGAAAAAAAAGACAACCCTGCTCGTGAGAGCTTACAATCTACAATGCGATGGGCGGGGGGGACAAGATACAAGTGCTTATTTACAATGAGAATGCAGCCATCTCAAGGAAATGGGGGATAGATAATGGCTGCCTGGACCAGTTGGCCAGAACCTTGAGATGCATTTAGGTGCAGTGGAGTTTGACGTGGAGTTATGTTCTGAGAAGTTCTGGAGAGAATATGTGAATTGAATTTCATTAGGGAGTGTGATAGGCCGCCCTAAAAAGATGCGTTTTTAGAGAGTATCTGAAGCTGAGTAAGTTGTGATTCGTCCTAGTTTCTTGGGTAGAGCATTCCAGAGGATTGGTGCAGCTCAGAAGTCTTGGATTTGGGAGTGGGAGGTTCGGATTAGTGTGGATGTTAGTCAAAAGTCATTTGCAGAGCGTAGAGAACGGGTGGGGTGATAGACAGAGGTGAGGGTGGAGATGTAGGGGGTGCTGCACTGTGGAGAGCTTTGTGGTGATAGACAGGAGGGTGGAGATGTAGGGGGTGCCACACTGTGGAGAGCTTTGTGGTGATAGACAGGAGGGTGGAGATGTAGGGGGTGCCGCACTGTGGAGAGCTTTGTGGTGATAGACAGGAGGGTGGAGATGTAGGGGGTGCTGCACTGTGGAGAGCTTTGTGGTGATAGATAGGAGAGGGTGGAGATGTAGGGGGTGCTGCACTGTGGAGAGCTTTGTGGTGATAGATAGAGAGGAGGGTGGAGATGTAGGGGAAGCCGCACTGTGGAGAGCTTTGTGGTGATAGATAGGAGAGGGTGGAGATGTAGGGGGTGCTGCACTGTGGAGAGCTTTGTGGTGATAGACAGAGAGGAGGGTGGAGATGTAGGGGGGTGCCGCACTGTAGAGAGTTTTGTGGTGATAGAGATGAGGGTGGAGATGTAGGGGGTGCTGCACTGTGGAGAGCTTTGTGGTGATAGACAGAGGAGGGTGCAGATGTAGGGGGTGCCGCACTGTAGAGAGTTTTGTGGTGATAGAGATGAGGGTGGAGATGTAGGGGGTGCCGCACTGTGGAGAGCTTTGTGGTGATAGACAGAGGAGGGTGCAGATGTAGGGGGTGCTGCACTGTGGAGAGCTTTGTGGTGATAGATAGGAGAGGGTGGAGATGTAGGGGGTGCCGCACTGTAGAGAGTTTTGTGGTGATAGAGATGAGTGTGGAGATGTAGGGGGTGCAGCACTGTGGAGAGCTTTGTGGTGATAAAGATGAGGGTGGAGATGTAGGGGGTGCTGCACTGTGGAGAGCTTTGTGGTGATAGAGATGAGGGTGGAGATTTAGGGGGTGCTGCACTGTGGAGAGCTTTGTGGTGATAGAGATGAGGGTGGAGATGTAGGGGGTGCCGCACTGTGGAGAGCTTTGTGGTGATAGACAGAGAGGAGGGTGGAGATGTAGGGGGTGCCGCACTGTGGAGAGCTTTGTGGTGATAGATATGAGGGTGGAGATGTAGGGGGTGCCGCATTGTGGAGAGCTTTGTGGTGATAGATATGAGGGTGGAGATGTAGGGGGTGCCGCACTGTGGAGGGCTTTGTGGTGATAGAGAGGAGGGTGGAGATGTAGGGGGTGCCGCACTGTGGAGAGCTTTGTGGTGATAGAGATGAGGGTGAAGCCGCACTGTGGAGAGTTTTGTGGTGATAGAGAGGAGGGTGGAGATGTAGGGGGTGCCGCACTGTGGAGGGCTTTGTGGTGATAGAGAGGAGGGTGGAGATGTAGGGGGTGCCGCACTGTGGAGAGATTTGTGGTGATAGAGAGGAGGGTGGAGATGTAGGGGGTGCCGCACTGTGGAGAGCTTTGTGGTGATAGAGAGGAGGGTGGAGATGTAGGGGGTGCCGCACTGTGGAGAGCTTTGTGGTGATAGACAGAGAGGAGGGTGGAGATGTAGGGGGTGCCGCACTGTGGAGAGCTTTGTGGTGATAGAGAGGAGGGTGGAGATGTAGGGGGGTGCCGCACTGTGGAGAGCTTTGTGGTGATAGAGATGAGGGTGGAGATGTAGGGGGTGCCGCACTGTGGAGGGCTTTGTGGTGATAGAGAGGAGGGTGGAGATGTAGGGGGTGCTGCACTGTGGAGAGCTTTGTGGTGATAGAGAGGAGGGTGGAGATGTAGGGGGTGCCGCACTGTGGAGAGCTTTGTGGTGATAGAGAGGAGGGTGGAGAGGTTGGGGATGCTGCACTGTGGAGAGCTTTGTGGTGATAGAGATGAGGGTGGAGATTTAGGGGGTGCTGCACTGTGGAGAGCTTTGTGGTGATAAAGAGGAGGGTGGAGATGTAGGGGGTGCCGCACTGTGGAGAGCTTTGTGGTGATAGAGAGGAGGGTGGAGATGTAGGGGGTGCCGCATTGTGGAGGGCTTTGTGGTGATAGAGAGGAGGGTGGAGATGTAGGGGGTGCCGCACTGTGGAGAGCTTTGTGGGTGAGAACAAGCAATATGAATTGGATCCTGTGATATATGGGCAACCAGTGCAATGACTGGCACAGAGCAGAGGCATCCGAGTAGTGCTAAGCCAGATAGGTGACCCTGGCTGCTGCATTAAGGATGGACTGTAGAGGGGAGAGTCTAGTGAGGGGGAGACCAATTAATAGAGAGTTACAGTAGTCGAGGCGGGAGTGGATCAGGGCCACGGTGAGGGTTTTTGTCGTTTCCATTGTGAGGAAGGGGAGTTCTGAAGTGGCAGCAATGAGTCCGGATCTAAATCCCATTGACACCTGTGAAGAGATCTTATAATTGCTGTTGGGAGAAGAGAAGACGCCTTCAGATATGAGAGACCTGGAGTCGTTTATAAAGAAGAGTCCGAGATTCCGGGTGAGAGGAGGAAGAAGCTTGTGGACAGGTATAGGAAGCGACTGAATGCAGGAATTTATTTTATTCCAAAGGTTGTACAACCAAATATTAAGTTGAGGGGGACAACAAATTTGTCCACCACATTTTTGAGTTTTTTGTTTTTTTTTAAATTATGTCCAATTTGGTTTTTTTTTTCAGTGTTTTTTCTTGTGTTGTTCGAAAGTGCACTTAGCCCTACAATCTAGGGACAGCACCCTTATAGCCCCTGGCCAGTTTGTGTATTACAGTCCATGCTTGTTGCATGGACATCTTTATGAGCTGTCTCACTGCAACCAATCACAGCTGCCGGTGGGCGGGTCTATATCTTGCAGTAAAATAAATAATTTAAAAAAAAAAACGACGTGCGGTCCCCCCCAATTTTGATACCATCCAAGATAAAGCCATATGGCTGAAGGCTGGTACTCTAAGGATGGGGAGCTCCACGTTATGGGGAGCCCCCCAGCCTAACAATATCAGCCAGCAGCCGCCCAAAAATGCCACATCCATTAGATGCGACAGTCCCAGGACTCTACCCGGCTCATCCTGATTGCCCTAGTGCAGTGGCAATTGGGGTAATAAGGAGATAATGGCAGCAGCCCATAGCTGCCACTAAATCCTAGGTTAATCATGGCAGGCACCTATGAGACACCCCCCATCACTAAACTGTAGTGAAAGTAAATAAACACATACACCCGAAAAAATACTTTATTTGAAATAAAACAACAAAAAAAAACACCCTCTTTCACCACTTTATTAAAATCCCCAAATACCCCTCCAGGTCCAGCGTAATCCACACGAGGTCCCACAACGCTTTCAGCTCTGCTACATTGGAAGCTGACAGGAGCGGCCGTAGAACACCGCCGCTCCTGTGAGTTCCACGCAGCAACTGAAGTGAGCCGCACTGTTAGGTGACCCATGGACATAGCTGGATCTTCCAACTGTCTCACGTGGAGGACTGCAGCTGTGGCCGCAGGTAACCTGAGTGATGGCACCGCTGATTGCACAGCTCACTTCAGTCACTCAGGTGATTTGCATTCACAGGTAAGTCCTTCACTTAGGCCGCGGCACACAGACAGAGCCGCGCGATGACAGTGAACTCGGGTGAAGCTCTGACGTCACTGCTGCGGACCCGTGTTCTGGCACTGACCTCAGAGGTTCATCTGAGTTGATCACCGCACACACAGACAGAGCCGCGGAATGACAATGAAGTCGGGTGAAGTTCATCGGAGTTGTATCTCATCGCGCGGCTCTGTCTGGTGTCAGCGGGCATGTAGCAGAGCTTAATCACCATGAGACCGCACTGTCAAAAACGCATCCAAAATGCATGTAAAATGCTTCCAAACCGAATGCTTTTTTTTTGTCAAACGCAGTGTTTACAGTTGTCTGCCAGAGGGTGCATTTTTTTTTTTTGACAATTGCAGAGCGCAGCGTGCGCGCATACCCTTACAATTACAAGTAGCCCTTTGATGGCAGCCAAAATGCCAATGTGGCAGTTGGTGAAAATGAGTATGATCCCCCTGCTTTACGGGGCCTTCTTATTAAAAAGGATAGTTCCTGGATACAGTCTCCTCAAAATCATTTCAAAAGGAATCGGTCTCTTAAAAAAAAAAAAACATTTTGAAAAATGCCTGGAAAATTTTGAAAAAAAAAAATTGCTGCTAAACTGTTAACCCTTCTAACAGCCTAAGAAAAAAACAACAACAGGTGGGTGTAAAGTAGACGTATGCAAAGTGTTCTTTATTCACTATTTTGTGCGCTGTGACTACTTGTTGTTAGGGTATATCCTCCATTCTAAGTTTGAAAAACGCACATTTTTGCAAATTGTTTTTTTTTTTTAATGCCTCATTAATAAACGCAAAACATATCAACCTAAATTGACCACTAACATAAAATACAATGAGAGCTGCAACATCTGCATAGCAGGCTGGTTACTGTAACGTTACTGCCCAAACATGATCTCAGAGCCTGCGACACGCGAGGTGTGGCACTGAGCGCAGCTGCAGCCTGTCCTGGGCCTTTTCTGAACCTATGCATTGTATTTACCAAACAGAACTATGGGAAATATCACAAAAGCTTCTCACAGATTTGATCCAGTTATAACTTCCTATGTGATGCCCAAGCAAGGAATCATGGTTCAATACAAAAAAAGACCTCTGGTAGCCCCTCTATACCTCTGGTAGCCCCTCTATACCTCCGGTAGGCCCTCCATACCTCCAGTACCTACGGTAGGCCCTCTATACCTCCGGTAGCCCCACTTTACCTCCGGTAGCCCCACTTTACCTCCGGTAGCCCCACTTTACCTCCGGTAGCCCCACTTTACCTCCGGTAGCCCCACTTTACCTCCGGTAGCCCCTCTATACCTACGGTAGCCCCTCTATATCTCCTATACCTCCGGTAGCCCCTCTATACCTCCGGTAGCCCCTCTACACCTCCGGTAGCCCCTCTACACCTCCGGTAGCCCCTCTATACCTCCGGTAGCCCCTCTATACCTCCGGTAGCCCCTCTATACCTCCGGTAGCCCCTCTATACCTCCGGTAGCCCCTCTATACCTCCGGTAGCCCCTCTATACCTCCGGTAGCCCCTCTATACCTCCAATAGCCCCTCTATACTTCCGATAGCCCCTCTATAGCTGGAGAGTTTCCACTTCCACGACTGCTACAAACAGACTAAGCTCCAGACATGTTGGGGGTTGTCCAAACATAGTTCATACAAGTAACCCTTGATATCCCAAAATCTCTCACCTCTGGTGTAACATCTCGTGGGGCGAAGCCAGTTCCTCCTGTCGTTAGAATCAAGTTCAGTTCCTTCTCATCGCACCAGTCTATTAATGATTCCTGCCAATAAAGACATCATGTCAGCACGGACATCTTATGGGGATTGTGCGAGTTTATGTCAGTTTTGGGTGGTGTAACTGTGCGGTTAGATGCCTTTTATATGATTTTTAAGGTGTTTTTTTAAGTCTGAATTTTTTAAATTTGAAAAACAAAACAACAAAGTGAAACACATGCAGAAGAGATTTGTGAAAAATTAATAAATCACAAATATATCAATACTGATAATAACAACATAGTAAATGATTTCCTGTTAACTTTAGACTGTAACCGAATGGTTAATTGTGGCCATTCTGCTTATGGAAGCATTTTATACTATAACATGGCAAAGTTAATCTGTCGCCAGATTTCACAAAATAAACTGCAGAGACTATTAAACAGATTTCTTAGACCTGAGGAGTCTGATGTATTTACTGGGATAATCCATGTCAGAATAGATGTATCATTATTTTATAAGGTTTGTACTTAATCTCCGCCCACCTAGTCTGACTAAAAGCTCCTCAGTGTCCCTCCTCCTTTTCTGCTGCTGAATAGCCACCCATCTAGTCTGACTGAAAGCTCATCAGTGCCCCTCCTCCACTTCTCCTGATCAATAGCTGCCCACCTAGTCCGACTGACAGCTCCTCAGTGCTCCTCCTCCTTTTCTGTTGCTGAATAGCCACCCATCGTATTCTGACTGAAAGCTTCTCAGTGCCCCTCCTCTTATTCTCCTGCTCAATAGCCACCCACCTAGTCTGACTGAAAGCTCCTCAGTGCCTCTCCTCATCTTCTGCTGCTCAATAGCCACCCATCTAGTCTGACTGAAAGCTCCTCAGTGCCTTTCCTCCTCTTCTGCTGAATATCCGCCCACCTAGCTTGATTGACAGCTCCTCAGTGCCCCTCCTCCTCTTCTGCTGCTGATTAGCAACCCATCTAGTCTGACTGAAAGCTCCTCAGTGCCCCTCCTCCTCTTCTGCTGAATAGCCACCCATCTAGACTGACTGAAAGCTCCTCAGTGCCCCTCCACCTCTTCTGCTACTGCTGAATATCCGCAAACCTAGCCTGATTGATGGCTACCCAGTTTAGATTGACATTTGGTGGCAGATTCAAGGACTGACCTAAGGCCAACATTTCTTCACTTGCCATCTTAAAGAGGTTAGTCACTACACCTTTTATAAAACATTGGTCCCCAGGCGGAGTTTAACTTTACAAAAACAAACAAACCAAGCTATAGTCACCATTCCTGGGTTCAGTGCCGAGTCCTCAACGCTGCTCCCAGTGTCAGAGCGACTGCACTGCAGCCAATCAGTGAACTTAATGTCTCCAAGAGGGGGCTGGGTCTACATTGGCAGAGCCATTTCACTCACTGACTGGCTGCCGTGCAGCGTTGCGGCCAATGCCAGACACCGGAGGCAGCGGTGCGAACTTAGCGCTGAACCTGGAGATGGTGAGAATAGTTGGGAAAATTGTGTGACGGTGCTGAGACTAAGAGGGAATAGAGGATAAATGCTGTGACTATCGGACTTGATAGATCATCAATGTCTGATCGGTGGGGCACTTCCACCGCTCAGCTGTTCCCGGAGCCGCCACCGGCCGGAACTACTCAATTGCGGAGCAGCACAGCTCAGTAAATTGTATAGCGGCTGCAGCTCGGTACTGCATATCCGCCCCTATCTGAACCAATAGAAAGCAGATGTGCAGTACCTGGTCACGGCCACCATTCTGTTCAGTAGCTCTGCAACTGAGATGTTCTAGCCACTGGCAGCACCGGGATCAGCTGAAAGGGGTGGTCCAGGACTTTAATATTGTTAACCTATCCTAATATTAAAGTCCTGGACCACCCCTTTAAAGGGAACCAAATCACCAGGATTTTCGCATATAACCTAAAGTCAGTGCTATACCTGCGCTATCAGACTGATTCTATACATACAGTGCTATACTGGCACTATCAGGCTGATTCTATACATACAGTGCTATACTGGCACTATCAGGCTGATTCTATACATACAGTGCTATACTGGCACTATCAGACTGATTCTATACATACAGTGCTATACCGGCACTATCAGGCTGATTCTATACATACAGTGCTATACTGGCACTATCAGACTGATTCTATACATACAGTGCTATACCGGCACTATCAGGCTGATTCTATACATACAGTGCTATGCTGGCACTATCAGGCTGATTCTATACATACCTGTAGTGGTCGGCTCAAATGTTTAGGTTTTGACATCCAAAAAAGTAAAGTTTATAAAATCGGCAGCTTCTTGAGTGACAGCAGCAAAGGAGCAGATAATATCTGTGGGTATTCATAGTTTTCCCCTCTCCCTGTTCGAATTAGCATAAGTATGATACAATCCACCTAGCAGGACCTGTGTGAGGTCATACCCTTGTGACCAGAAGGGGTAGGGCCTCAGCCAAAAGAAAAATGTTGATTCCTGGTATCAGCTTTGTTGGCTGAGGCCCCGCCCCTTCTGGTCACTTGGGTATGACCTCACACAGGTCCTGCTAGGTTGATTGTATCATACTTATGCTAATTCTAACAGGGAGAGGTGATAACTCTGAATACCCCGAGATATTATCTGATCCTCAGCTGCTGTCACTCAAGAAGCTGACTATTTTATAAACTTTAGTTGTCAGCTTGGATGTTTAGGTTTTGAAATCCACGAAAGTAAAGGCTTGCAGCACTGGCTTTAAGTTATATATGAAAATCCTGATCATTGGTGTGCTTTAAGTAACTTATAATTAAGGAAAATACTATTCCGGCTATGAGGGAAGAGAGGTGGCTAACAAGTGTAGTAATGTGAACCATCCGAGACAAAGAACCACCATCTGAGACAAAGAACCAGCTCCCTGCTGTGAATGACAGAAGCTGCTAAATTCTCAAATGGCTCTTAGTGGGCGTAAAAGTCTGGTGTTTGGTGGATGAAACCCCACCCACTCATCAAAGTAATTGGCTGGCTGGAAATGGGTGTGGTTTCAGCCACGGATGGGTGTGTTTTCAACAGAAAACCCCAAAAGATCCAGCCTTTTTTGGAGAGCGGAGCCAAGTGAGCCGGATCACCAAAAAGGGCTGGACTGCCCACCACCACTAAAAAACCAAGTACAAGGCATATACATCCCTGCTTCCTGTTCGTCCAATGGACATTTTTGCTACTTGTAGAATTTATTTTGCTCCTCGGGGGTGGGGCCGGTCTGACTCTACAGTTTATCATTGCTTCTAGCCTTTGGAAAATAGCCCGAATATTATATTAGTGCAGAATCTAAAAACAAAAACTAATAAAGATGATTTAAAAGGTGTTCCGTGACAGCGAGGCAGAAGAATACGGCTACGTTATAATAAACATTCATCAGTTGGGTTTCATTAGGAGGATTAATAACGTAATACAATACCTTAATATCTTCTATCTCGTCGGGCACGATCTTATACGCTGATATAGTCCCACCCAATCTATAATTACAAGCATAAATCTTTATTACAGTCACAGGTATAATAAAAGGGGCAAAATATATCTTATGCAATCACACAATTTACATAAAAACATAAAGTCAATACAAAATGCCGTTATTGGGGTATGTTCAGACAAGAAGGAATATTTCTGCCAAAATTAAATCTCCCCCTTCCCATTTTAAAACTTGGGGTAAAGTCCTACTTTAAAACTAATCAGTCAGCAGGTTTTTGCTATGTAATCTGAGAGCAGCTTAATGTATGAGTAGAAACCCTGAATCCAGGCATGTATCACTTACTTGTTGAAGTTTCAATACTATCAGTGTTTTATCAGCAGGAAATTATCACTACAGGACTAAATGTCTTGTGCTTCCTAGTCCAGCCATGCCCCCACCACTGATTTGCAGCCAATCAGTGTTGTGGGTGGGGTTATATACAGCTCAACATTCTGAGCCCCGATAGTTCTACAGCAGAGAAAACAGGGATTCTGTGAAAATGACGACAAGCAGCCCAGTTAGTGACACATTGCTGGAATCAGGGTCTAAGCCCCTACATCATGCAATTATCAGATTATGTAGCCAAACCTGGTGGCAAATTCCCTTTAATGGGGGTATAAAAATCTATAAATGTGATAATGACAAGCACAACTCTACCTAATAGAGCAAGTAAAAGTAATAGTCATATAATAAAAAAAAATACAAACAGCAACATTTCCAAACAAAACACTAATAAAATGACAAAAATGAATAAAGTTTGAAAAAATAAATAAAAAAAGCTAAAAATCATTAAGAAAAGCATAAAATGTACATTAACATAAAACATCAAAATCTTTTCATTCCTTCAAAAAGACAAGATAAATGACAATGCTTCATTTATTCAATAACATGACAATAATGATTAAAAAGAACAATAAATTCTCACAAGGAAATGTAGGAATTAAATCATTGCCTTGTTATTTCATGTTAAAAAAAAGATCTGTCAAAAATGGGTAGTTATTCCTCTAATTTTCGGTGAGGTCTCTTGCTCTCTATTGGCCTTTGATACTTGAGGCTCATGGGATGACACCCTAGTCAGAAGGGTCTACTCTGACCATATGGAATAGAGGACCCATCAAAATTGGCCACAATTTTGCTCTTATTTTATTCCCGGCAATTTTCTTTAAAGTAGGGCTAATAATTAAAGGTCTTTACAAGATAATGTGGCTTACTGGATCCTCGGGGGCGTGTCTTGAAGCTGTTCTGCATTACTACGCACAGCCCCCTAGGAATAAACCATAAAAATTAGCCCTAAAAATGGTCGATATCTCTGGAATCAAGTGCCTGACTCTACTTTACCCCATATATCAAGGCTGTCACACTCGGGTCAGGACAGCTGCTGCCACTCCGTGCATAGCGACCCAAGATGTGCATGGACATCTGAACGAGCCCTTACTCTAAAAGATTAGGTTTTTGAACATGAAACCTGAGAATTTCATGAGAATGACCTAAAAGGGTAACTGAATAATGTAGATGGAAGATTTTCACATGATTTTCCAGAGTCTTAAGCAGTACTGATGTTAGACTGGATTCATTTGGAGTACAGATGATGGCAGTGAAGGGTCAGTTTAGCCTGTGTCTCTCACTAACTTTGGGGATAAACGTCTGCAGAAGATTATTTGTATAACCACAACACTCACAGGAGGCAGGTGCTGATCCATCACTGCCATCATCTGTACTCTAAATGAGTATGTTCTCATATTAATGCAGCTGAACGCAGGTAAGTAGACTAGGAAATAAAAAGCCGGTGTTTGCAAGCCACTTGCAAGCATTTTTTTACAGAAATGAAGACAAACTCCTGCTATTCCCCAGTCTACTTTTCCTGCTTTCAGCTGCATTGAGTAGTTACTTGGAGTACAGATGATGGTAGTGATGGGAAGAAGCTGCTGCAGAAGATTGTTCTGATAAGCAGAACACTTAGAGGAGGACACGTGCTGAGCTGACCAATCACTGCCATCATCTGTGCTCCAAATGAGTATGTTCTGATATAGACTGCGGAAAAGCTGGGGTTTTGAAGCCACCTTCATGCAATTGTTTTAAAGAAATGAAGATAAATCCACCAATAAAGTCATTAGCAAAGTTTCATAACTTTCCATGCTGGAGAGAACTATAAAAACAAATGGAAGATTAATCTTTAAGTAGAGAAAAGTAACTAGATACCAGGTCAATATTCCGTGTTGAATCACATGGGAGCCATGTGAATCGTTGTCTACCAACTGGCTTCCCATGTAGCTCATCTGATTAGTAGGCCCGTCAACAGTAATGTTGCACCGGATGGGAACCATGTGAATCGCCTTCTACCAACTGGCTTCCCGTGTAAATCATCTGATTATTAGGTCCGTCAACAGTAATATTGCACCGGACGGGAGCCAGGTGAATAGTTTTCTAACTACCAGCTGCCGTGAACCTCATCTAACAAGTAGGCCCGTCAACGGTAATGTTGCACCAGATGGGAACCATGTGAATCGTCTTCACCAACTGGCCTCCCGTGTACCTCATCTAATTAGTAGGCCCGTCAATAGTAATGCTGCACCGTACGAGAGGCATGTGAATCGTCTTCTACCAACTGGCTTCCTGTGTACCTCATCTTATTACTAGGTCCGTCAACGGTAATGTTGCACCAGACAGGAGCCATGTGAATGGTCTATCAACCAGCTTCCGGTGTACCTCATGTGATTAGTACATCCTTCAACGGTAATTCTGCACCAGACGGGAGCCATATGAATCATCTTCTACCAACCGCCTTCCAGTGTACCTCATCTGATGAGGATGTCCATCAACGGTAATGTTGCACTGGATGGAAGCCATGTGAATCATCTCCTAGCAACTGGCTTCCTGTGTAACTCACCTAACTAGTAGGCCTAGCAACGCTAATATTACATGTGGCTTGTGTTCTACCAACTGGCTTCCCTTGTACCTCATTTGATTAGTAGGCCATCAACTGTAATGTTGCACTGGACGTGAGCCATGTGAATCATGTTCTACCAACTGGCTTTCCGTTTACCTCATCTGATTACTAGGTCTGTCAACTGTAATGTTGCACCAGATGGGAGCCATGTGAATGGTCTATCAACCGGCTTCCGGTGTACCTCATCTGATTTATACGTCCATCAACGGTATTGTTGCACCAGACTGGAGCCATATGAATCATCTACCAACCGGTTTCCAGTGTACCGTATCTGATGAGGATGTTGCACTGGATGGGAGCCATGTGAATCACCTCCTACCAACTGGCTTCCCGTGTAACTCACCTAACTAGTAGGCCTGTCAACGCTATAATTACATGTGGCTTGTGTTCTACCAACCGGCTTCCCGTGTACCTCATTTGATTAGTAGGCCATCAACTGTAATGTTGCACTAGACGTGAGCCATGTGAATCGGGTTCTACCAACTGGCTTAACGTTTACCTCATCTGATTAATAGGTCCGTCAACGGGAAAGATGACCGGACGACAGTCAAATAGATTGTCTTCTACCAATCGGCTTCCTGTGTATCTCAGGGTAATGTTGCATCAGGCCTGCACATCAGAAGAGGCACCATGGATCGTGACAGGTAGGAGGTGGATCTCAATGTTTCCATCCGGCAGCCATGATGTGGCCACTGGACCAATTCGATTTGTTCTTCTCTAGAAACGACCCTCCTTGAAGCTTGATCCTCGCTAATTTTTGACGCCCAAGATGTAAGAAAGCATAGTTCTGTATCCAATACACATCCACTTCCATGAAGACCCATTGTCCCATTTCCGAAAAGAGAGATTTCCGCTTGCCACATTTTGGTATCAGTTCGAACAGGAAATCATGGGACATGTTCCTATTAACCTGGCCACAAACCATAAAGATATGGACAAACCATACGTAAAAAACCCGAGATAGCCAAGTTTTATTTTAAGAAAGCCATACATAGTGTCGTAGGCGTTCTGGTCGGCATGAGGCGCGGAGCATTTCTGAAATTAAACACCTAAAATTAGATGAAGCCAAAAACCATTCCAGGCAGACAAACCGAAATGATAAACTTAAAAGATGTACTTCTGAAAGGTTAGATAAAAAAGCTTTGAGCTCTTTATACCGCAGCAAGCACTGTGGGGGTCGCCAGGATCCTCTTTTGAAGCACTCGATGGCTGGAAATTGAGACAGTTCACTGGATTTTCCTGCCTGAAATCTTCTTAATTCTCAACTTCAGGCATTATACGTAGACTTCTTTTTTATCTGATCTACCTTTTGCTGCTCTGCATAAGAACCGGCTTTCGAAAATAAAGATCTGAAACCCATTTCTGACTTTGATATTTAAAAAGCAGCATAAGAGATGGGATAACAAAAGAAATGGGGGTCAACCGCCAAATAGTAAGGAGCCTGGGGCTCCATTATAGAGTCAGGTTAAGGACTAGGGTAGGAAGTTTAAGGGCTTGTTTGGCTTAGAAAAGCCACGTTCAAAAACTCTTATGAAGTGGTCAGGTGAGATAACTCGAGTGGTCGGGTGACATAACTGTACCCCGACATAATTACTGAGGCAATGACATGATATAGCCTGCCACTTGGATACACGTGAGTAGTACTCCACTCAGGCTTCTTGATGGTCACTAGGCCGCATGGCTGTCAGTCTATATTCATGTCCTTTCACCACACTACACATCACACCTGTCACAGCATCTGTCCATCATCCGTTTAATAGTTTACTAAAGAAATGAACAGCCTGTGATAAGCATTGAGTGTAAGCCCCGCAGCGATAACCGGTGACAAAGACGAAAGGCAAGATGGTTGGTATGGAAACCATAGTGAAGAGCCTCTTACCAACCGGCCTACATGCTCCAGCTGAGCCATATTAAAAGTGACACCCCTAATGATTACTATCAAGCTCCCAACCTCTGCCACAACAACCTTCTCAATGACAAGGGGGTCAAATGGGAAGGACAAAACTAAGCCATTCACCTAACCATACCCTACAACACATGAGTGATGCAAATGGCCGATGCTCCCTGTCCTAGTTAATATGATATATATATATACACACACATATATATATATATATATATATATATATATATATATATATACACAGTCATATGAAAAAGTTTGGGCACCCCTATTTGTTACACCTCGTGGCTCTCCGGTTGCAAGGAATGAGGTAGTCTCCCATTCCTTGTCTGCCACGAGCCCTTCTGTTCAGCAGCGCCGGAGGTCTAGGAGACTGCGCGGTCTGCAGGAAATGCCTCCTCAGAAACACAGCAGAAGGGTGACACCTAGTGGTTCTTGCCTTGCAAGAAATGAAGCGGTCTCCCATCCCTTGCCTGCCATGTGCCCTCCTGCTCAGCATCACAGAGGCTCTGGTAGGTTGCGCAGTGTGCAAAGAATAGATGCTCAGGGAAGCAGCAAGACTTCCCTTATCTCTGCACATTGTGACACCGAGGATCCCGCCTTTATGACCCAGAGGCGGGAGGATGAGCATGTGCCCCACGTGACGTCTTCTCATTTGCTCACTGATATCACACGGCCCGATGACGAGGCTGGTGATGTACTGAATCCTGACTGGCCGGGCCAGGACTTCACGAATCCTGATTGCGTCACGTCCGTCTCGCGCCCGCCCTTGGGTGGAGCTACGCCTCCTTAAAAGCTACCCCGGCCTTCATGGCGGCGCGTGACCATCCTTCTATGTTTGGATGTCTGGCAGCGTGCTGCCACGCCACTGTACAGACGTCATTGTCTTTTGTGGGCTTTGCCCTTGCTGCTCAGGCAGCACCTAGTTTGCAGGTCTTGCCCCTGCCTTGCTGCTCTGGCAGTATTCTGTTTAGCAGGCTGTGATCCTGTCCCAGGTGAGCTCCTTGAATCTCTGTTGGACTCGCCTATTACTGAAGCACACGTGCGTGGGCACCTCTGTGCTACCCTCGTGCCATATTCCTGTGACTCCCGCTGGCACACGTGTGCAGGCACCTCTGTGTGTCCCCGTGCAACAAGTACACCGAATGAGGAGCCCCGAGCCATACAACCCTCACGGGTTAGGGCGGACCGGTGTATATAGATCGTCTGTGACATTCCAGATGATCACTAGTAGCAACCCGCTCACTCTTTCCTGACCATAGCGGCGGTCCCTTACACCGCACAGTGGACCTTGACCGGCGGAAGCTGTCCATTTCCCATCTTGGCACGCTTCCCCGGGTCCCCCTCGTAACACTATTAATGTTAACCTTTTTTCTTTATAACAATTTCGTTTTTTGCAACATCTATTTCAGCTTCATATATCTAATAACTGATGGACTGAGTAATATTTCACTCTTCATAGGAGATTCAAATAGGAGAACAACTTGCAAGTGGCCACCTTAAATACCTTTTCTCATGATTGGATACACCTGCCTATGAAGTTCAAAGCTCAATGAGGTTACAAAACCAATTTAGTGCTTTAATAAGTCAGTAAAAAGTAGTTAGGAGTGTTCAAATCAAGAAATTGATAAGGGTGCCCATACTTTTGCACCGGTCAAATTTTGTTTAAATGCGGATTGCACATTTTCTGTTAGTACAATAGACCTCATTTCAATCCAGAAATATTACTCAGTCCATCAGTTATTAGATATATGAAACTGAAATAGATGTTGCAAAAACCCAAAATGTTATAAAGAAAAAGGTTAACATTAATAGGGGTGCCCAAACTTTTTCATATGACTGTATAAACACACACACACACATACACATCTTATATATTATATATATATATATATATATATATATATATATATATATATATATATATATATATACAGCTGTCTGGAGATCATGATGACCAGTCTCATCTATCTATATGGCAAAAATGGCAGAACTCCAGACGTGAGAGTGGTATAACCTGTGCTCTTTACCACGTCTGGAGCGCTTTTTGTCTTATGTATATAGAGGATACTGGGTGAATGCCCTAAGGGTGCACCCTTTCATATATCCGTTATGTATAGTGTTGCGTTCATTGAGAATATCTTTCTCTCTATCTCATTTTTACCTATCTACTGATCTCTCTCGAATTTACTATGTTTTCCCTGAAAATATGACAGGGTCTTATATTATTTTTGGCTATAAAAGATGCGCTGGGGCTTATTTTCAGGGAATGTCTATATTTTGCATTGGCGTCAGTGATTAGATCGCCCATTAATGCAAAATGAATATTCCAACCTTTCACCGCCCAGTCCTGTGTCGGCATCAGTGACTGAAATGTGTGTTAATGGAAATGAATATACATCCCCTGCCTACCCTGTGTGAGCATCAGTGATTGGAACATGTGTTAATGGAAAATTGATATAAACCCCTTTCCCCCGGCCCACCACTATGTGGAACGTGTGTTAATGAAAATGAATATTCACCCCCTTCCCCCCACCCATAATCCCACCCCTGTGCCAGTATCAGTGATTGGAATGTGTGTTAATGGGAATGAATATTCACCCACTTTCCCCACCCTTAATCCCACCCCTATGCCAGCGTCACTGATTGAAATGTGTGTTAATGAAAATGAATATTCACCCCCTTCCCCCCACCCATAATCCCACCCCTGTGCCAGTATCAGTGATTGGAATGTGTGTTAATGGGAATGAATATTAATCCCACCCCTATGCCAGCGTCACTGATTGAAATGTGTGTTAATGAAAATGAATATTCACCCCCTTCCCCCCACCCATAATCCCACCCCTGTGCCAGTATCAGTGATTGGAATGTGTGTTAATGGGAATGAATATTAATCCCACCCCTATGCCAGCGTCACTGATTGGAATGTGTGTTAATGAAAATGAATATTCACCCCCTTCCCCCCACCCATAATCCCACCCCTGTGCCAGTATCAGTGATTGGAATGTGTGTTAATGGGAATGAATATTCACTCGCTTCCCTCTACCCATAATCCCACCCCTGTGCCAGCGTCAGTGATTGGAATGTGTGTTAATGAAAATTAATACTCACCCCCTTTTCCCCACCCACCCATAATCTCGCCCACGCCTGTGCCAGCCTCAGTGTTAGAACGTGTATTAATGGAAATAAATATTCACCCAATTTCCCCACCCATAATTTCGCACACCTCTCTGTGCCAGGCTCAGTGATTGGAACGTGTATTAATGGAAATGAAGATTCACCCCCTTCCCCACCCATAATCCCACCCACCCCTGTGCCTGCCTCAGTGATTGGAACGTTTATTAATGTAAATTAATATTCACCCCCTTTCCGCACCCATAATCCCACCTACCTTTCTGTGCCAGCATCAATGATTGGAATGGGAGTTAATGGAAATTGATATACACCCCCCTTCCCGCGCCCAGAATCCTGCCCATCCTTATGTGGCGGCATCAGTGCTTGGAACGTGTGTTAATGGAAATCAATATATTTAGCCCCTTCCTTAGCTCATTATCCAGGAGTTGGGGTGCCATAATCTACAACGTAAAATCAGTGTATTGGGAGAAAAAAAATCCTGTATTGTCCGAGGGAAGGCTATTGGGGTCACTGATAGCCTGCAGCACTCACAAGGTCCCATGAGCACCTGCAAATACCATGCCGACACCCCTCCAGGGGGTATTATAAAGTATTTTATATTACATCGGGCATGGTTACATTTAAGAAGGGGGTGTCCAAGTATCTGAACCTGGAACATGTATAACCTTGAGGAGGATCTGCCAATTGCCTAAAATCTGTATGCTTTTTTATCTGGTGTAAATGCCAACGTTCTCCAGAGTCCGGCGATGTTTTTCTTTTGTTTCTGCGCCTCTCCATTCCTGAGATGTGGCCTCCTCATCCCAGCATAAAAAAAATCTAGTCTTTCAGCCAAGTGGGTGTGGTCCTGAAGAAAAAGTCTACAGAAAAGTTGAGGATGATGCCCACTTGGCTAAAAAGACTACATTTTTTACAGAGACAAGATGGGGCCATATCTCAGGAACGGAGAGACGTAGGAAGAAAAGAAAAACATTGCCAGAATCAGGAGAACAGCGGGATTTGCAAAAGTTAGAATATGTATTACAAAAAGTACCCTAAGGCAAACTACCTGGGTATTTTGAAGCAACGCTAAAAATTACAAATGTCATAGAATAAATTCAAATATTTTTATTTTATCATTTTTTATTCAAACACAAACCACACCACAAAGGAGATCATATTACATCCAAATACTACTATATTGTTATATGCATTAGTGTATTCTGGACATTATGATGAGCTTTTGCACCGTATGAATTGATATAAAAATTATATAATTAATGTTATTGTTCACTAGGACTGTGCATTATCGAACCTTTCTAACCTGAGGCAGTTTGGGATGTAATATGATGTCCTTTGTGGTGTGGTTTGTGTTTGAATAAAAAATGATAAAATAAAAATATTTGAATTTATTCTATGACATTTGTATTTTTTAGGCTAAGTTCACATTTCCGTTGTTTTGTATCAGTCACATGCGTCGCTTGATGCATGTGACTGATGCGCTGTTCAACGCTGTACAACGGATGACAAAGAGCAGAATTCTTTGTCGGATTCCGTTGTGTGCGGGGGGCGGAGTTCGGGGGGGGGGGGGGAGCCGAGCGGGGCCCGTGGCACTGAGTACGTCAGTGCCGCAGGGACTGCAGGACAGGTGAGTGTGTGTGAGTGTGAGTGTGAGTGTGTGAGTGTGAGTGTGAGTGTGTGTGTGTGTGTGTGTGTATACACATGCTGAATGCGGGAGGGGGCGGAGCCGAGCGGGGGGGCGGGGCCAGGCGCTGAGGATGTCAGTGGCAGTGCCGCGGTCTGCATGGCTGGGGACAGGTGAGTGTGTGAGTGAGTGTGTGTGTGTGTGCGTGCACATGCGGAGTGCGGGAAAGGGCGTAGCCGAGCGGGGGGCGGGGCCAGACGAGGGTGTCAGTGGCAGTGCTTGTCTGCATGGCTGGGGAGAGGTGTGTGTGTGTGTACACACATGTGCGGAATGCGGGAGGGGGCGGGGCCGAGCGGGGAAGTGTCGGCCTCCCTGCACACGTAACCAGACTAAATATCGGGTAGCAAAGCACCCGATGTTTACCTTGGTTACCCGATATTTACCTTGGTTACGGGCCTACACCGCTTAGCGCTGGCTCCTTGCTCCGTAACCAGGGTAAATATCGGGTAACCAACCAAAGCTGGTGACGTGTGCAGGGAGCCAGAGAGCATGCGCAGCGAAATCCGACGGATCGCGCTGCTCAAAAAACGTTACATGCTGCGTTCCTCCCGCCCGGCGGTCAGTCGTTCCACGACTGATCAGTCGGGCGGAGGGTGCAACGCAGCATCATCAGTCACAATCCGCTGCTCATACAAGTCTATGGGAGCAATGGAATCCGCTAAACAGATTCCGTTGTTTACAAGAGCAGCGGATTGTGACTGATACATTTTAGCGGAAATGTGAACTTAGCCTTAGCGTTGCTTCAAAATACCCAGGTAGTTTGCCTTAGGGTACTTTTTGTAATACAGTTGCTTCTTTGAAGGCTATTTTTGACAGGTTTTGGACTTTGTGTGTTTCTAAAAGTTAGAATATATACAACATATACGGTACATATCTATGGCAAGTGACCAATTCTTATACCTTTAAGGAGCACCCGTCCCTTGCCATATTTTCATACTTTTTTGACAAGGTGTAAAAGCCGCTGTTCTCCTGAATCCGACACTGTTTTTCTTATCTTCCTGCGCCTCTCCAAGCATGAGATATAGCCTACTTTCCATTTACATAAAAATGCTCTTGTTAGCCAAGTGGGAGTGATCCTTAACTTTTTCTTCACAATCATGCCCCTTTTGGATAACAAGACCCGATGTACACCCAAGGAAGAAAGGGCCGTATCTCAGGAACAGAGAGGCGCAAGAACAAATGAAAAAAAGCACCAGATTCAGGAGAACAGCGGCTTTTCCATAAGGTAGAACATATACATATCTATGGCAAGTGTCAATCTTTTTTCCCTTTAATGAGCACCAGTCACTTATTTCCATAATTTTTGACCAGGTGTAAAAGCTGCTGTTCTCCTGAATCCGGCGATGTTTTTCATTCCTTCCTGCGCCTCTCCATTCCTGAGATATAGCCTACTTTCCATTTCCATAAAATAGTCTTGTTAGCCAAGTGGGAGTGATCCTTAACTTTTTCTTGACAATCACACCCTTTTGGATAACAAGACCTGATGTACACCCAAAGAAGAAAGGTCCATATCTCAAGAATGGAGAGGCGCAGGAACAAATGAAAAACAGCAACGGATTAAGGAGAACAGCGGCATTTGCATAAGGTAGAACATATACAAC
Organism: Anomaloglossus baeobatrachus; assembly: GCF_048569485.1. NCBI lineage: Eukaryota > Metazoa > Chordata > Amphibia > Anura > Aromobatidae > Anomaloglossus > Anomaloglossus baeobatrachus. The sequence continues at coordinate 112,084,845 of NC_134364.1, forward strand.
ATATACATATATAGGGCAAGTGACAAATTTTTCTCCCTTTAAGGTGCACCTATCACTTACTGTATTTTCATAATTTTTGGACCATGTGTAAATGCCACTGTTCTCCTGAATCCGACGCTGGTTTTCTTTTCTTCCTGCGTCAATCCAATCCTGAGATATGGCCTACTTTCCATTTCTATAAAAATTGTCTTGTTAGCCAAGTGGGAGTGATCCTTAACTTTTTCTTGCCAATCACGCCCTTTTGGATAACAATACTAGATGTAAACCTAACGAAGAACCTAAGGAAAAAAGGGCTATATCTCAGGAACAGAGAGGCACAGGAACAAATGAAAAACAGCACCAGATTCAGGAGAACAGTGGCTTTTACATAAGGTATAACATATACATATCTCTGGCAAGTGACAAAGTCTTATCCCTTTAAGGTGCACCCATCACTTACTGTATTTCCATACATTTTTGACAAGGTGTAATTGCCGCTGTTCTCCTGAATCCGGCACGGTTTTTCTTTTCTTCTTGCGCCCCTCGAATCCTGAGATATGGCCTATATTCAATTTCTATAAAAAAAATGGTCTTGTTAGCCAAGTGGGAGTGATCCTTAACTTTTTCTTGCCAATCACGCCCTTTTGGATAACAAGACCTGATGCACAAGGAAGAAAGGGCTGTATCTCAGGAACAGAGAGGCGCAGGAACAAATGAAAAACAGCGCCGGATTCAGGAGAACAGCGGCTTTTACATAAGGGATAACATATATATATCTATGGCAAATGACAAATCCTCCTTAAAGGGGTTTTTAAGTTTGGAAAGAATCAATAATTGGGTTTAAAAAAATCGAACTATTCAACTTAATAATATAGCTATCTGATCTGGTCCTTGGTTAGTATTTTCTGAGTCAACAAATCACTGTGGTCTCGGAAGGGGGCTGTCTGACTGCCTTTTTCCATAGCAAAGCCAGCCTCCTTCAAAGAAAGGAGGGGTCTAGATTAGCGATACTTTCCTTTGTGGACCTGGTACTGCCGGGAATAATTAAAGCGAATCAGACAGAGCTGTAATTCTGCTTCCATCCTACAGATCAGAGCGGCACTGTTTCTATAAGACGCTATTTTCCTAATCCCAGCCAACCCTTTAAGCCTAATGAAATAGCGCGTGTAATATAATACTAATCATTTCCAGAGTTTACGAAATCTCAAACTCTGTTTAGAAACCGAGAATACAAAAGAGCATCCTCCGAATTTCCTAAAACAGTTATCTAGCTGTGCATGCTAAGCTCTTTATGGTAAGCTGCAATTTCCCTAAACTCAATTGAAGAGCCAGAAAAGCCAAGTTTACTTTGAAATGAATCAAATATCTCACAGATTTGCAGGGGATTACCAGCCGAAGAACCATCTGCTTCTTTACAACATATCATTAGATTCCCTTATTTTCAATGTTAACAGTTATAACTTGATTGCGTGTGATCCATTTATCGTTCCCAGTGGTATCTCGTACGGTCATGTTGCTTGAAAGAAGGGATGGGAGTACATTTTCCTTTAGACGGGTGATTGCGGACCAGGTCTTACACTTCTGTGTACCTTGATGAGGTTTTCAGACTTTAATGATGTCTTGCATCTCATTCCAATAAATGTTTCTCGATTTCTCTGAAAGAGTTTCGCCTCCGAGTAGGATGCTTCAGGGGCTTCATCAATAGTTTTCTATATAGTATCATCTCTGCCTTCCGGATCAGTTCCAGAGGAGTCCTCTTAAATCTTTGGACACTTTCCTTTTTCCAGCCAAAGCTCTTAAAGGGTTACATCAACTTCAGCAATATCTTATCTGAATGAGGCCAACAACTCCATTCCAAAATGGCACTTTAGAAGTCCGATCTCAGTGAGATAAGCAAGTTATCACCAGAGATAGGCAATATATAGACAATGTAATACAAAAATTTGATTTTCAAGAAACTGATTTTTTGGAGATCAATTTAGGCGAAACCAGAAAAACGCTGACCACCATCTTTTGCTGGATGCTAAAGGGCCAGAAGGGGAGGTTATATAAAATTATTTTCACCTTTCTCTGGCCTTCGCCTGTTTGGACATGCCAACCATCTTCAGGCTGGTTCAGCCTTCTGGCCTATTCATTGCAGATTAGGCGAAACATGGTCATGATGGCTTCATCAGAAGCCCTAGTCAGTATTGAAGATACTGGACTCCGGCTGATAAAATAGGAGTTATGAATGCCGGGAGGTAAGAGGAGATTAACAGGCACAGATTACTAACCTGGCCGATGGACCCTGAATCGATTCTCATATCTCTACTTATCACGTTATCCTGAAGGACTATATTTAGAATGCAACTGGACTCTAGTGGTACTCTGCTGGTCCCCAGCCATCCTGACTTCATTTCCGGAAGACCATCGTTAAAACTCTGTCCTTTTTTTATCAGATTCCTAGGTTTGAGGTTCTCATCCACCTTAACCACTCCTAGGCTTGAGGTTCTCAATCAATCCTAGGCTTGAGGTTCTCAACCACTCCTAAACTTGAGGTTCTCAACCACCTTAACCACTCCTAGGCTTGAAATTCTCCACTACCTTAACCACTCCTAGGCTTGACGTTATCAACCACCTTAACCACTCCTAGGCTTGAGGAGATCAAGCACCTTAACCACTCCTAGGCTTGAGGTTCTCAACCACCTTAACTACTCCTAGGTTTGAGGTTCTCAACCACCTTAACCACTCCTAGGCTTAAGATTGTCAACCACCTTAACCACTCCTAGGCTTGACGTTATCAACCACCTTAACCACTCCTAGGCTTGAGGTTCTCAACCACCTTAACCACTCCTAGGCTTGAGGTTCTCAACCACCTCAACCACTCCTAAGCTTGAGGTTCTCAAACACCTTAACCACTCCTAGGCTTGAGGTTCTCAATCACCTCAACCACTCCTAGACTTGAGGTTCTCAACCATCTTAACCACTCCTAGGCTTGAGGTTCTCAACCATCTTAACCACTCCTAGGCTTGAGATTCTCAACCACTCAGTTGATGAGGGAAATTTTGGCATTCTACCCCGTTGTGTGTATAAATGCATCATAAAGGGATAAGAAATCAACTCCGATACAAAGGCAAAATGATGCAGCTTCACGTAAGAGCCAATCGGGACAAGTTTTTTTTTTCCTAATCTGCTTATAATGCCAGCTGCAATTTGATCACAAATATTTGCAGATGATACTAAGCTCTGTAAGGTAATCAACTCGGAGGAAGATAATAGAAGATTACAGAGGGATTATGGGTAGCTGGAGGCTCCGGCCGAGAAACAGCAAGTTAAGTTTAATGTCGATAAATGTAAGGTCATGTGGATGCAAAATGTACAATTACTGGGTAAAACTGAAAACAGGCCTAAGGGAGGACAGTAAACTCAACTATAGTGACCAGTGTCAGGCAGCTGCTGGCAAGCCAAATACAATAATGGGATACATTAAAAGAAGTATCGATGCTTATGACAAGAACATCATAGGTTTGCCTCTATAGAGGTCCCTAGTGTGGGGCAAATGACAAAGCTGAACATGAACAGGCGAAACTTGGGGTTATTTAGTTTGGAAAATCTGTGTTTATCTTATTATAATACAACATTTAGACCTTTCTAATGCAAGACCTAAATTCTTAACGAGGGGTATTCCCTACATCTTAAGGAAAGAACGTTTCATCATCATCGAAGAGGAGGGTTCTTTACTGTACGAGCAGCAAAACTATGAATTCTATTTACTGTACTAGTAGTGAGACTGTAGAAATTTTACTGTCAAAGCAATGAGACTATGGATTCTTTACTGTACAAGTAGTGACACTATGGATTATTTACTGTAAGAGCAGTGACACTATGGATTCTTTACTGCACAAGTAGTGAGACTATGGATTATTTACTGTACAAGTAGTGAGACTATGGATTATTTACTGTACAAGTAGTGACACTATGGATTCTTTACTGCACAAGTAGTGAGACTATGGATTCTTTACTGCACAAGTAGTGAGACTATGGATTCTTTACTGCACAAGTAGTGAGACTATGGATTCTTTACTGTACAAGTAGTGAGACTATGGATTCTTTACTGCACAAGTAGTGAGACTATGGATTCTTTACTGCACAAGTAGTGAGACTATGGATTCTTTACTGCACAAGTAGTGAGACTATGGATTATTTACTGTAAGAGCAGTGAGACAATAAATTATTTACTAGACACACAAGGGGGAGGGAGGGGAGCGCATGTGAAGAACCTCAGGGACACAGGTAGATGAACAATCTGTTAAACCGCTCACCTGGGGAGGTTATACAATCCTGCACAACCACGGTTACAGCGTTGGTAGTGGAGCTGGGCAGTAACCCAGACACCACTGTAGAATTCCTGTGCGAGTAATCTGGATGTGTAGCTTATGGAGCGGTCACATGGAATTCACGTCACCGCCGGTCCTGGATAAAATTACCAGCCTCAGAATTGAAAGCAGCTCCTGCCGTGAGTCCCAAATACGAATGTAAATGCTGGCTAAGGAATGTGCACAATCCAATGGAGCGCTAAGGAGGAGGAAGATGACCACAATACGTTTGGATAGAGACTATCTTCATCAGGTGGACGGATAGTCTCTATTGAAATGAGTTGGGGTATGAAACGAAAATAAAGTTTTTAAAGCTAGAAGTCATCTTCCTCCTCCTTAGCGCTCCGTTGGACCGTGCAAATTCCTTAGCCATCAATAAACTATTTATTGTAAGAGCACCAAGACTATGGATTCTTTACTGTACTAGTAGTGAGACTGTGGATATTTTACTGTAAGAGCAGGGAGACTATAGATTCTTTACAGTATGAGTAGTGAGATTATGGATTATTTACTGTAAGAGCAGTGAGACAATTTACTGTAACTGCAATATTATGGATTCTTTACTGTAAGAGTAGCAAGACTATGGATTCTGTACTGTACTAGTAGTGAGATTGTGGATATTTTACTGTAAAAGCAATGAGACTATAGATTCTTTACGGTATGAGTAGTGGGACTATGGATTATTTACTGTAAGAGCAGTGAGACATTTACTGTAACTGCAACATTATGGATTCTTGACTGTACTAGTAGTGAGACTGTGGATTCTTTACTGTAAGAGCAATGAGGCTATGGATTCTTTACAGTATGAGTAGTGAGACTGGATTTTTTACTGTAAGAGTAGCAAGAGTATGGATCCTTTACTGTACTTGTAGTGAGATTGTGGATTATTTACTGTAAGAGCAGTGAGACAACAGATTTACTGTAAGAGCAGAAACACTGGATTCTTTACTGTACTAGTAGTGAGATTAGATAATTTACTGTAAGAGCAATGGAGACTATAGATTCTTTACGGTACGAGTAGCGAGACTGGATTTTTTTTTACCGTAAGGCCGGCATCACAGGGGACGATCTATCGTGCGATCGCACGAGCGATCGCACCCGCCCTTGTCGTTTGTGCATCACGGGCAATTAGTTGCCCGTGGCGCACAAAGTCGTTAACTCCCCGTCACAAAGACTTACGTCCCGGACGACCTTGCTGTAGGTGGCGATTATCCTCTTCCTGAAGGGGGTGGGACGTTCGTCCTCACAGCGACGTCACACAGCGGCCGGCCAATAGAAGCGGAGGGGCACAGATGAGCGGGACGTAAACATCCCGCCCACCTCCTTCCTTCCGCATTGCCGGAGGACACAGGTAAGGAGAGCTTCCTCGTTCCTGCGGTGTCACACGGAGTGATGTGTGCTGCCGCAGGAACGACGAACAACCGGCGCACAGAAGGAGGAACGACTTATGAAAATGAACGACGTGTCAACGAGCAACGATAAGGGGAGTATTTTTGCTCGTTCACAGTCGTTCGGAGGTGTCACATGCTACGATATCTCTGACGATCGCAGTAAACTTTTACTTACCGCCCGATACCGGAAGACACGTGACGCGATCACGTGATTTCCAATAGTTGTCATAGTAGCACAGGGTCATGTGATGACTCCTGTACTACACCTGACTGGGTTTCACTTTCGCTGTGCCAGCGGCACAGCAAAAGAGAAAGAGAGCGTATCTGCTGTTTACAGCCTTGTAGCTGTGATCTGCAGATAGTGCAGAGCGATCGGATTGCTGATCGCTATAGCCCCCTAGGGGGACTAGTAAAATAATAAAAAAAAAGTTTTAAAAAATGTAAAAAAAAAAAAACAAAAAAACCTAAAAGTTCAAATCACCCCCCATTCGCCCCATTGAAAATTAAAGAGTTAAAAAAATAAAAAATACACACATTTGGTATTCCCGCATTCAGAAACGCCCGATCTATCAAAATATAAAATCAATGAATCTGATCAGTATATGGCATAGCGGCAAAAAATTTCCAAACACCAAAACGACGTTTTTTTGTCGCCACAACTTTTGTGCAAAATGCAATAAGAGGCGATCAAAACGTAGCATCTGCGCAAAAATGGTACTGTTAAAAACGTCAGCTCGAGACGCAAAAAATAAGCCATCACTGAGCCATAGATCCCGAAAAATGAGAACGCTACGGGTCACGGAATATGGTGTAAAACGTGCGCCACTTTTTTTGGACAAACTTCCGATTTTTTTTAACCCCTTAAATAAAAGTAAACCTATACATGTTTGGTGTCTACGAACTCGCACTGACCTGAGGCATCACACCCACACATCAGTTTTACCATACAGTGAACACAGTGAATAAAATATCTAAAAAACCATAGTGCTATCGCACTTCTTTTGCAATTTTTCTGCATTTGGAATTTTTTTTGCCGTTTTCCAGTACACTATATGGTAAAACTGATGGTTTCATTTAAAAGTACAGCTCGTTCCGCAAAAAAATGAGCCCTCACATGACCATATTGACTGAAAAATAAAAAAAGTTACGTCTCTCAGAAAAAGAATGGCGAAAAAAAAAACGGAAAGCGAAAAATCGGCCGGTCGTGAAGGGGTTAAGAAAGAGTTTAAGGGAATATTAAAAGTACCAGATTTTTGGGGAGCTACAAATTGATCCATTCTCAGAAATTAAGGGATTATTCCCCTCGGGATTTTAAGTCTTTGTTTAGGTCAACACAAATTGGACTTTATGGGTCAGTATCTTGTCAACCTTAACAAAGGCTAATGACAGAAGTTTTCACATATGCTCTCCATCTTCTACTAACAGTCTACGGGCGAGGTTTATTCTTCCCCCTACACACCTCCATCGCCTTTTACTGTGGGTAGTAGACTTTTAAAAGGGGTCGTACAGAGGCACATAATACCCGAAAAGAGGCAACACTTGGTACTTACAAGGAAGGATCTTGGACTAAATCCTTAAGGTTTATGCCGCTGCGATCTTCTGCGAGGTTCCTGAAGCAACTGTCACTCACTGCCAAAAAAGCATAGAAGAACTGATCAATACACTCACTTGTACATTATATGTCGGTACATTAGTTAAAACGAAAAAAAAATTGACAAAAAATTAGAATGTAATTACATTTGGTGAACAAGCTATTATTTTTTTTTTAACCATCCAAAGTAAAAAAGAAGCAATGCCAAATCTGAAGACACAGTAAGAAAATAAAATAGATCATCAGTTCTTATATCTCCCACTCTCATATTCAGTGTAATATATCACAAGCCGTTCAAATGCACTAATGTTTCCATTCATTCATTCTCTAAAAACGAAGCCCATTTTTGGACATCTAAGTTCCCGTACCCCTCCCTGTTGTTCCTCCCCCTGTTATTTATGCTAATTCTATTATAGAATCATTTTACTAAGTGACCAGAAGGACCTGTGCTGATGTCATAACCATGTGACCAGAAGGGGCGGGGCCTCAGCCAACCAAAAAATAATGTTGCTTCCTGGTATCAGCTATGTTGGCTGAAGCCATGCCCCTCTTGGTCACATGGGTATGACATCAGCACGGGTCCTTCTAGTCACTTAGTAAAATTATTCTATAATAGAATTAGCATAAATAACACAGGGAGGAACAATAGGCGGAGGGGCAGGAATCACTATGAATACCCACCACAGCTATTAGCTGATGTCACCCAAAAAGCTGCTCATTTTACAAACTTTACTTGCTTGGGTTTCAAAAACTATACATCCTAGCTGACAACTAAAGGTATGTATAGAATCAGCATGATAGTGCCAGTATAACAATGGCTATAGGTTATATAGGAAAATCATGGTGACTGATGTGCTTTAATGGGTTATTAAGAAAATCGAATTATCTTTAATGAGGCACAGTAAAATTAGAGTCTACACCAGCATGGCTGCTTGTGCGGTTTTACATAATTAGTTGTTTCTAGCAGAGCTCAACTCTCCTGCACTCCACAATGGTAGTGCAGAGTTATGCTTGTTGCCTGTCGCTGGCAGATCAGTTTTGCAAAAATGTAAATGTTGCTCTGTTGATGCATATTGCAGAAGATAATCATCTGTCATAGGCATCATAAATCGGCATTTGCAGTTTTAAAATCACTAATGTATCAAAAGCAGGCAACAAACATAGCTCAACTTATTTCAACCCCCTTTAGCAGTGGATCGCTCTTTGTAGCCTCCTTATACAGAGCTCCATTCTGCAGTATATCTCTAGATATGACTAGACCACTGACTGGATGGGACATCATCAATTTTGACCCTTCAGCCAATAAGTGGCCTCAGATGCATGTATGGTTAGGATGTAATTACTTTAGGTCCCAGAAGTGACCACCATAGCGGTGGCAATTGTTAGAGGTAATTAACACTGGCGGATCACTTTTGCAAAACTGTAAATGCTACTCTGCTGATGCATATGGCAGAAGATAATAGTCTGTCATAGGCATCATAGATCGGCATTTGCAGTTTTACATCACTAATGTATCAAAAGCAGGCAACAAGCATACTGTAAGTTACCCTAAACTTTTGAACTGTAGTGTAGCTCGACTTATTTCAGCCCCCTTTAGCAGCACATCACTCCTCATAGCCGCCTTATACAGAGCCCCATTCTGAAGTATATCTCTAGATTATATGACTAGACTACTGACTGGATGGGACATCATCAATTCTGACCCTTCAGCCCATAAGTGACCTCAGATGCATGTATGGTGAGGAGGTAATTACTTTAGGTCCCCGAAGTGACCACCATAGCGGTGGCAATCGTTAGAGGTAATTAACGCTGGCGGATCACTTTTGCAAAACTGTAAATGCTACTCCGCTGATGCATATGGCAGAAGATAATCCTCTGTCATAGGCATCATAGATCGGCATTTGCAGTTCTACATTACTAATGTATCAAAAGCAGGCAACAAACATAGCTCAACTTATTTCAGCCCCCTTTAGCAGCACATCACTCCTCGTAGCCTCCTTATACTGAGCTCCATTCTGAAGTATATATCTAGATTACATGACTAGACCACTGACTGGATGAGATACCATCAATTCTGACCCTTCAGCCCATAAGTGGCCTTAGATGCATGTATGGCCAGGAGGTTAGCACTTTTGGTCTGAGAAGAGACCACAATGGTCACAATGGAGCTGTAATTAACACATCTTTTTTGGACAATCCCTTTATTTATACATATATTTTAGGATTCCTTTTCTCTGACTGCTTTTTGGAAAAGTGTAATCCAAAAACCCTCAAGATTTAGATGTGCATAGAAAGTCTTTCTATACTACCCTCCCTTGAGAAAGTCCAACGCAGGACGAAACGCGCGTCGGGCAGCAGACAGGCGAATTCCACGGACTCTGCACATAGGTAATGCACATCTAAATCCATTCTTTATACCATTTCAATTGCAGCACTCACACTTTAGAGCACTATGCACTTTATTTTTTTGATGGCTGTGTATAAGGAATATTTATGAGAAATATTTTATATTATATCAAGGCTTATTAGGCTATACATTTATTGATATTTGAAATTATTTAAATTTATTTTTTGTATATATTTTTTACCTATTTATTATAGGTATTTATATTTGCACATACTGCCTCTTGAATTTCCCTATCTATAATTGAATATTTTTGCTCCTTTACTGTTTTTAATTGTGTTAGTCTATTTTTAATATTCAGACAAATAAAAATATATATTTTATTTCATGGTGTTTTGACTCATATTGGCAGGTGTATACTATTTATTTGTCCATGGGGATATTTTTGAGATGACCACATTTTGGAAAAGTGGTAGAAAACCATGGAGTGATAACCAGTTGATCGGTGAGGGTCCATCACTTGGGATCCACACAGATGGGCAGGACAAGTTACTTTTATACTCAACTGATTGCACCAGCAGTGCGAATGCCGGACCGCCCCCCCATTCGGCCTTGTAGAACCGCTATGCTAGAAGACTAGGATATTAAACCCTTGCCAACTCACAGCTCGGATACTAAAAGTATAAAACACTTCTCATGGTATCTCGAATCAAGTAAACAACTAAATTTCCCCATTGGTTCAAGGTATTATTCGGAAAGAGCGGCGAGGATGATTCATTAGTCTCCGCTCCGCAATAAACAGCGGGGACTTTATTACATTTAACCCACCAGTGGAAATGTCCTTAAAATCAAATCTACTTTTCAATTAGGGGGGATGCGTTTGTTCTTGCGCTCCAAACACATATCCAAAACAACCTTTTGCAACTGGATTTTCTCTTGTTCTTGGCATCCAAATGTCTACTTGATGGTATTGATTTTTTTTCTCTTTCCAGAAAGGTTAAGGTCTTAATTTCTGCGGGGAAACAACCTTCCAAGCTGGCATGCTGAATTTTCTCATGCTGCAATATATTTTCGACTCTGATATTCCGGCACACTTGGGACCGGTACGTTTCTATTCTGGAGTAGGTTTCGTATACTCAAGAAAACTGAATATCTAATCAAAATCGAGGTAGGAGTCATCTCATTCCCCAATGTAACCAGGTTCTTCTGCTTGTTGTGCATCCATCATACTCGGACAATTAAAGCTCCTGAAGAATAGACCACTACTTTGAAAGCACTTTTTTTTTTAGAATGGATAGAAGACCAGGATTTCGTCTTCAAAAATGGAAGTCCCATATGAACAATTCCTCTCCATATGGTCTGGAGGGGTATAAGTCATGCCGCGCTCTTGTGAGTCTTCTTGGGAAATCTGGCCACTCAAGGGGACAACCCCTAGTCAACAGACCGTCAGGATGACAGTCAATTAGCTAACCAGTGCTGTGGCTACTCATTGACCATAGATGGCCATTTTCATGACCTAGGAGTGTGAATTCCCAGGTTGGACGTGTTCGGAAGTTATAGACTTGACTGCGCATGGTGCAGCCCAGTACGCTCATCTGTTTTGGAAGAGCAAGCCATGTGTCATCCGGCACATTCGAAACTATCCATGTCTCGTCTGCATAAGACTATTTAGATCAGAGGTCCCCATCTCCAGTCCTCAAGGCCCACCAACAGTGCAGGTTTTTGGGATTTCCTTAGTATTGCACAGGTGTTAATGTAATTACCTGCCCAGGTGCAGATTCGAACAGCAGTGCAATGCTAAGGAAATCCTGAAAACATGCACTGTTGGTGGGCCTTGAGGACTGGAGTTGGGGAACCCTGATTTAGATCATGTGCAATCCATGGTGTCTCACAAATCGAATTTCCATTCATCTTATCTATCTACAACCGTGCCGGTTATTTTGTCCCTGGTGTGCATTATTGTGGATTAATATGCCAGGACAGATGATATTGGGGAAGAGAAGGATCCAGCTTGTTGGATTTTTTTGTTCTTTCCCAGAGAACACCAGCCAAGTGTTCCCGTGTATGGAGGAGTTGTTGGTGGACCAAACGAGTGTTCATCCAGCAACCCCATGGAGAATTAATGGCGTGGCGGCCAACCCCTGTCTTCCCAATCGATCCTGGTCCCAGCAGTCGGACCTCTCCTGAGAACTTATTTCCACTGGACTACCTCTTTAAAGAGGTCGCCAATTGGTGTACCATCAGGTTGTCCCATTCCTTTGATATTCCTTCTAGAAACTGGATGTTAACATCTGTTTGTCAACTCTAATTAGATAATCTACATGGACACACACCCAATGGGTAACAGGAGTTCTTATGTGCCAAGACGACAATTGCTAAGATTTTGTGTCAGTGTCCAGTGAATTCTTGATGTGGTACAGATTGGTTCAGGGTGTGGAACAATTCGACACACTTGGTGTCCACTGAATTTCAAATCGTGCCCAAAATTCCTCTAGTTCCAGTAGCTCAACTGGACCTAGCTCTTGGCTTTATCATTTCAAAGTGGTGGTGCCCTGACCAGGAGACCATCCGCATGTTCCTAACTAAACCTGTCCTCAAAGGCTGGATCAACCTAATAAAGGCAATAAGACCCGGTTTCACACATCTGTGCGCAAACCGCAACGTACAGACTGGCCAAGGTCTCGTAACCTGAACGCTAAAGTCTCAAATATATACCTATGAGACGGTACCAGGAGACTTGTGGCAAGACTGTACGTTCCAGTCAGTGAGTGCACCTTTGGCAGTAAATACGCCAAATTTTGGCTCAAATTTTAACAGCTAGATTTAAAAGTAATTTTATAAGTGGTATTTGTGTGGCAAGTGGTGTGACATGGTAGAAAGGGTATGACTGTACTGGAAAGAAATGTAGTTTAAGCTGCACCATCATGGACTCCCATTTTTGTGCATTTTAAGCCAACCCATTTGTGTTGTAAAGTTAGACAAAAGTGACTAAATTAACAATTAAAAGTGCTATTCCCAAAAGACCAAGTTCTTCCCTATCCTAGTGAACCCAAAAGTGCGGCTGTACAAAGCCCCTTCCTGAACAGAAGAGTGCTGCACATGCCTATGTGTTATTTTATTGATTGTCTATGGGACTATTCGCAATGGCTGATTACTGCACTCTGCTTTCTCCGGCAGATGCTTAGTATGTACACCTCCGCTCCACTGATTGTGTTTGGGACTGCTGGAAATAGCTAAAGCGGGCTTTACACGCTACGATATATCATACGATATGTCGTCGGGTTCACGACGCACATCCGGCATCATTTGACAAATCGTAGCGAGCGAGTGTGACCGGGCAAAAATACTCACCTTATCGTTGCACGTTGACACGTCGCTCATTTTCAAAATATCGAACGTCCTTCTGCGCGCCGGTTGTTCATTGTTCCCGAGGCAGCACACATCGCAGTGTGTGACACCCCGGGAACGATGAACACAGCTTACCTGCGTCTCGCTGGCAATGCGGAAGGAAGGAGGTGGGCGGGATGTTTACGTCCCACTCATCTCCGCTCCTCCGCTTCTATTGGGCGGCCGCTGTGTGAAGTCGCTGTGACGCCGAACGTCCCTCCCCCTTCAGGAAGTGGATGTTCGCCGCCCACAGCGAGGTCGTTAGGAAGGTAAGTGCGTGTGACGGGGAGTTACAACATTGTGCGACACGGGCAACAAATTGCCCGTGCCGCACAAACGATGGGGGCGGGTACGATCGCACGATTAATTGCAGCGTGTAAAGCAGGCTTAAGAGATGAACTGGGCTTTCTCTGGCAGTTCCATAGCTAATAGGTGGCGGAGAGGCTATATATGTGCCCTCTGCTCCACTGATTGTCTATGGGACTGCTGCAAATAACTAAGGGCTGAACTAGGATTTCTCTGGCAGCTTCATAGCCAATAGTTGGAAGAGAAGACATATATGCGCACCTCTTCTTCAGTGATTGTCTATGGGACTGCTGGAAATGGCCAAATACTGCCCTCAGCTTTTTTCCAACAGTACTACACACAACGGAAAGAGGAGAGCCCATGTATGTGCACCTCCACTCCATTAATTGTGTATTGGACTGCTGGAATATCTGAATGCTGAACTCCTCTTTCTCTAGCAGTTCCATAGGCAATGGATGGAGCAGAGGCAGAGTATATGCACCTCTGCTCCATTGATTGTCTATGTGACTGCTGGAAATATCTTAGAGTTGAACTTGGCTTTCCCTGACAGTTCCATAGACAATGGACAGAGAGGTCATGTATGTGCATCTCCGTTCCACTGATTGTCTATGGAACTGCTGGAAATAACTGTAGGCTGAACTATGTTTTCCCTGGCAGTTCCACAGCCAATTGATGGAGGAGAGGCAGTGTATGTGCACCTCCACACCACTGATTGTCTATGGCTCTGCTAGAAATAGCTGAGTGCTGAACTTTGCTTTCCCTGGCAGTTCCATAGACAACAGATGGAGGAGTGTCCATATATGCACACCTCCTCTCCACTGATTGTCTATGGGACTGCTGGAAATAACTGTGAGCTGATCTATCCTTTATCTGGCAGTTCCATCGACAATGGATGGCCATGTATGTGCACCTCTGCTACTTTGAAGATGGAACTTCTTGGAGCCTTGTTCTTTAGATGGCTCGGGGTCCAAACTGCCAGACCTCCTGAAACTGGCAAGTAATGACTGGAGAATTTGCTATTTTGGCATTGACCCTTTAATGAGCCCCTAATAAGGAGAATCAGGAGGAATCATAATATTATAATTCACAGTTCCTTCTATTTCAGACCTAAAAGTTTCCATTATGTGGAAAAAAAAATCTCGGCATACAGTTACAGCAGAATTATGACACATAACTAAATCCCTAAACCTAGATTAACTATAGCTCTATATAAAAATAAAACCCCGAGCCGTGCCACGCTATCCTGGCAATTAATCAAGCTAATGGAAATTTCCGCTACTGTCTAGATATGGGCAAAAACAAAAAAACCCGTAATGCCACCTAAACAAGTATTGCTTTGCAGTGCTATAATTAGAAGAGGTAAAAATGCATGTAATCAGCAGGATTTATAATTGAAGCAAAGCCAAATTAAATGAAAATGAGAACTCAACTTAAAGATGAGGAGGAGGAAGAAATAAAGAAATAAATCAGCAGACCTACCGCAGGTGAGACTCCTTCTAACAAGCACGGATGGTATGTCAGAGGCCCAAATTAAAATATTCCAAAATACAGAAATAATGCAATATTTTTCATAAAAAAAAGATATATATATATATATATATATACACACATAGTGCGGCTGGAATTTTTTCTCATATATATCTGTATATATGAAAAAAATATATATATAGCTTCTGTATATATGAAAAAAAATATATATATAGCTATTATATATGTATATATATATATATATATATATATATATATATATATATATATATATATATATACATATACATATACAGTGCCTACAAGTAGTATTCAACCCCCTGCAGATTTAGCAGGTTTGATAAGATGCAAATAAGTTAGAGCCTGCAAACTTCAAACAAGAGCAGGATTTATTAACAGATGCATAAATCTTACAAACCAACAAGTTATGTTGCTCAGTTAAATTTTAATAAATTTTCAACATAAAAGTGTGGGTCAATTATTATTCAACCCCTAGGTTTAATATTTTGTGGAATAACCCTTGTTTGCAATTACAGCTAATAATCGTCTTTTATAAGACCTGATCAGGCCGGCACAGGTCTCTGGAGTTATCTTGGCCCACTCCTCCATGCAGATCTTCTCCAAGTTATCTAGGTTCTTTGGGTGTCTCATGTGGACTTTAATGTTGAGCTCCTTCCACAAGTTTTCAATTGGGTTAAGGTCAGGAGACTGACTAGGCCACTGCAACACCTTGATTTTTTTCCCTCTTGAACCAGGCCTTGGTTTTCTTGGCTGTGTGCTTTGGGTCGTTGTCTTGTTGGAAGATGAAATGACGACCCATCTTAAGATCCTTGATGGAGGAGCGGAGGTTCTTGGCCAAAATCTCCAGGTAGGCCGTGCTATCCATCTTCCCATGGATGCGGACCAGATGGCCAGGTCCCTTGGCTGAGAAACAGCCCCACAGCATGATGCTGCCACCACCATGCTTGAGTGTAGGGATGGTATTCTTGGGGTCGTATGCAGTGCCATCCAGTCTCCAAACGTCACGTGTGTGGTTGGCACCAAAGATCTCGATCTTGGTCTCATCAGACCAGAGAACCTTGAACATGTCTGTCTCAGAGTCCTCCAAGTGATCATGAGCAAACTGTAGACGAGCCTTGACATGACGCTTTGAAAGTAAAGGTACCTTACGGGCTCGTCTGGAACGGAGACCATTGCGGTGGAGTACGTTACTTATGGTATTGACTGAAACCAATGTCCCCACTGCCATGAGATCTTCCCGGAGCTCCTTCCTTGTTGTCCTTGGCTTAGGCTTGACTCTTCAGACAAGCCTGGCCTCGGCACGGGTGGAAACTTTCAAAGGTTGTCCAGGCCGTGGAAGGCTAACAGTAGTTCCATAAGCCTTCCACTTCCGGATGATGCTCCCAACACTGGAGACAGGTAGGCCCAACTCCTTGGAAAGGGTTTTGTACCCCTTGCCAGCCTTGTGACCATCCACGATCTTGTCTCTGATGGCCTTGGAATGCTCCTTTGTCTTTCCCATGTTGACCATGTATGAGTGCTGTTCACAAGTTTGGGGAGGGTCTTAATTAGTCAGAAAAGGCTGGAAAAAGAGATAATTAATCCAAACATGTGAAGCTCATTGTTATTTGTGCCTGAAATACTTCTTAATACTTTAGGGGAAGCAAACAGATTTCTTGTGGTTTGAGGGGTTGAATAATAAATGACCCTCTGAATAAACTTTTCACAATTTAAAAAAAAAAAAATAAAAAAAGAAATAACATTCTTTTTTGCTGCAGTGCATTTCACACTTCCAGGCTGATATACAGTCCAAATGTCACAATGCCAAGTTAATTGGCATACATACATACATAATATATATATATATATATATATATATATATATATATATATATATATATATATATATATATATATATATATATATATATATATATATATATATATATATATATATATATATATATATATATATATGTTTTATCATAATAAATAATAAAATAAAAAAATATTAAATTATATAGAGAGAATGTTTTAAGGCATTTCTTATTACTTGGCTTAGTGGCTTTATGACTTTATGATGGCCACTCCGAAACATTGACTTTGTTCTCCTTAAGCCACTTTGTAACCAGTTTGGCAGTAGCTTCAGGTCATTGTCCATTTGGAAGACCTAAGCTTTAGGTTCCTGGCTAATGTCTTCAGATTTTCTTCAGTATTGACACATTATCTTCTTTCTTCATGATGCCATCTATTTTGTGAACTGCACCAGTCCTTCCTGCAGCAAAACAACCCCACAACATGCTGCCGCCCCAGTTGGGATGGTATTAGGCTGCAAAGCATCTCCCTTTTCCTCCAAACGAAACAATGGCTATTATGGTTAAACAGTTGCATTTTAGTTTCGTCAGACCACAGGACATGTCTCCAAAAATTAAGGTCTTTGTTCCTGTGTGCATTTGCAAACATTAATCTGGCTTTTTTATGTGTCTTTTGGAGTAATGGCTTCTTCCTGGCAGAGTGACCTTTCAGCCCATGTTGATAGAATATTCCTTTCCCTGTGGATAATGACACAATCTTACCAGCTTCCGCCAGCATCTTCACAAGGTCTTTAGCTTTTATTCTCGGGTTGATATACACATGTCTGACCAAAGCACATTCATCTCTGGTACACAGAACCCATCTCTCTCCTGAGCAGTGTGATGGCTGGACATTCCCATCTTGTTTGTATGTGCATATAATTGTTTGTACAGATGAACGAGGCACCTTCAGGTATCTGGAAATTGCACCCAAGGATGAACCAGACTCTGCAAGTCCACAATTCTCTTCCTGAGATTTTGGCTGATTTCTTTTGACTTTCCCATGATGTTACGCAAAGCAGCCGTGTGTTTCAGGTGTGCATTACAATACATCCACAGGTGTGTCTCTAATTAACTCAGATGTTGCCAATAAACCTATCAGAAGCTTCCAAAGACATGACATCATCATATGTGCTGTCCCATATTGTTTAAAGGCATAAGAATCTTAAGAGTGTTTTACATGCTGCGACATCGCTAGCGATTGCTAGTGATGTCGCGAGCGATAGTACCCGCCTCTGTCGTTCGTGCGACATGTGGTGATCACTGCCGTAGCGAACAATATCGCTACGGCAGCATCACACGCACATACCTGTTCAGCGACGTTGCTGTTGCTGCCGAACAATCCCTCCTTCAAGGGGGAGGTGCGTTTGGCGTCATAGCGACGTGTCACAGCAGCGTCACAAAACGGCCGTCCAATAGCAGAGAATGGGCGGAGATGAGCGGCCGGAACATTCCGCCCATCTCCTTCCTTCCTCCTTTTCCGGTGGAGGCAGGTAGGATGATGTTCGTCGTTCCTGCGGTGTCACACACAGCGATGTGTGACGCCGCAGGAATGACGAAAAACCAGCGGCGTGCACCACCAACGATATTATGATTTGGAGTGACATGTCAACGATCATCGATTTTTGCTGTTTTTGCGCTCGTTGATCGTCGCTCCTAGAGCTGTCACACGCTGCGATGTCGCTGACGACTAACACCGTGACCCCGACGATAAATCGCTAGCGATGTCGCAGCGTGTAAAGTACCCTTTAGTGTATGGAAACATTTGACTTTGCAGAAAGTAATAAATATGCCTGAAAACATTCTCTCTCTCATTATTCTGACATTTGACAAATATAAATAATTTTGGTTCCTAATTGACCAAAAACGAGAAAGGTTTATTGTGATGTCATGTCAGATAGTGGGAAAAACCTGCAGATGTGTCTATATAGAGAGCGGAGGGAAAAACCTTCAGATGTGTCTTTATAGAGAGCAGAGGGGAAAACCTGCAGATGTGCCTGTATAGAGAGCAGAGGGAAAACCTGCAGATGTGTCTGTATAGAGAGCAGAGGGAAAACCTGCAGATGTGTCTGTATAGAGAGCAGAGGGAAAACCTGCAGATGTGTCTGTATGGAGTGGAGGGAAAAACCTGCAGATGTGTCTGTATGGAGTGGAGGGAAAAACCTGAAGATGTGTCTTTATAGAGAGCAGAGGGGAAAAAACCTGCAGATGTGTCTGTATAGAGAGCGGAAGGAAAATCCTGCAGATGTGTCTTTACAGACAGTGTGGCTTGGAGGCACACGTTGGGCACAGGGAAAGGCCTTTTGGGGCCTCCATTACTACGTCTTGAGTTCGGCCGTCCTTAATACATTGTTTGATTAATGTTGTTTATACCAATATCAAACCCCCACATTCTACACATTATCCTGGAGTGTAAAGCTAATTATCTCACACAATTAATGATCTAGCATTTATTAAAGTTTGAAAACTATTTTAATCATCCAAAGTAATGTTGTAGCAGTGGCCGCTGTACTACAAAGCCATCAATGACTCACACATGGCATTACTAACTAACTAGCACGTGAAAAGGTGGAGAAATGCATGAACCATCAGTATCACCGCACACAATAAGAGACCACAAATGCCAGGCACGCTCAACACAATGTCACGCTAGGGACGGGGAAGTACCAACCGAAAGGGAAGGGGACCCCTGATCAAACCTACCGCTGGTCCCTGGGGTTCCTCACCCCCATAGATAGGTTCTGCACCTATGTGCCAGGCCGGATACCTGACACTAGATATCCCTAGTGCTGGACTCTAGAGAACAGGTGGGATGAGCTCTTCGTCAACCCCACTAAACACTAGAGAAGACACAAGGAGGACACACAGGGGTAAAGCATGAAATACTTATCTACAGATGACACAGGTAGAAGTTCAACAACGATACTACAGAAGAGTACAAGCCACCTGCTTGCAACCAGAGCTTATATGAACTGAATAATATCACCAGCACCAGTACAGAGAAGATGGGAGTATTTAAGCACAAGGGGAATACTGATAATCAGCAGCTGGATGGAAGGAGAGCTCAGCTGGGTCCTGAAGGGGAATACTGATAATCAGCAGATGGATGAAAGGAGAGCTCAGCTGGGTCCTGAAGGGGAATACTGATAATCAGCAGCTGGATGGAAGGAGAGCTCAGCTAGGTCCTAAAGGGGAAGAGATGAAAATGCAGCAGGAAAGCAGCAGGAACTATTAAAAGTCAGGGAGCATTCTGCGCAGCCAAACCATGTGACCTTCTATGGCCAGAAACCACATGACTGTCTGTCACACATGACAAACCCATGACATACAAAGATTAAAAACAGATACAAAATGGAGTGGCAGGATGGATGAAAAATTCATTCTCCTTGGGGCTACTCCAAAAAATATTGAACACTGCGTTCAGCAGCCAAATTTAAATGATGGGACAAGTGCCCCTTTCTGCCGAACTGCGCGGTCCCAGCGGTCAATGTACCACCAATCAAAAACATTTTCACCAATCCGGTAGAGAGGTAACAACTTGTTTACATTGGACATCCCCTTTAAGCAATGAAGCCCCTTCTTCCTTGTGCAGTGGCACTTCAGGCCTCCCGAAAAACTGCATCCACAAACGATGTGCGTCTGTACCTCTGCTCTAATCATCACCCTTTGGCACATGCCAAAAAACACCATTTCAAAGACGCATTTTAGAGCCCTGTTCTTGAGCGGAAATTCTCCAAATCCTTCTCAAAAACTCAGAACTCTTGAAAAGCATTGAGTTCTCTGTTCAATTACTGCTCCAAAAACTCAGCGAGCCCGTATATGCCACATTCACGATGTTGAAGTAATTTTGCTCCAATTAAAGGTTTCTAGGATTCCTTCTAGGGCGCCAGTGAGAATTAATCAAATACACAGGCATGTGATCTCCAAAGTGCTCAAAATTACTTTAATGAGCATCAGATCTTTTATACTCTTCAGATATATGGGCATACCATGCATAAATTTAGGTGTTTCTTACATTATTGCAAATAGTAGAATACATAGCTACATAGCAAGTAAAGACACTCCCAGCATCCACCCAACTAAGCCACATCTCCTGAACAAGTCTTTGTTCCAAAAGTGAAATCCCACGCCCTAAGAACTTTTTGGCAGGCTTAAAGACATTTACTCCTTCCTTAAACAATACTATTTTTTTCAGGAATTTTTGGACCAGAAATTCATTTTCCCTTTAAGAGGTGTTGAAATACGCCTTTCAGAGCCCTGTTCTTGAAAAGCATTGAGGCATGTGGTTTCCATAGCTCTCTAAATGATTTTAATGAGACTCAGAACTTTTATATTCTACAGAAATACAGGTGTACCATGAATAAATGTAGGCGTTCCTTAACGATAGCAAATAGTAGAAGACATAACTGCATAATAAGTAAAGACACTCCCGGCATCCACTCAAACTGAAAAAGTCTTTGTTCCAAAAGTGAAATCCCACACCCTAAGAACTTTTTGCCTGGCTTGAAGACATTTACTCGTTCCTTCCTTACTTTAACAATGCTAATTTATCAGGAATTTTTGGACCAAAAATTCTTTTTCCCTTTGAGAGGTTTTGAAATACGCCTTTCAGAGACCTGTTCTTGAAAGCATTGAGACATGTAACTTCCAAAGCTCTCCGAATGATTTTAATGAGACTCAGAACTTTTACACTTTTTAGAAATATAGGCGTTCCTTAAAGGATAGCAAATAGTAGAATGCATAACTGCATAGTAAGTAAAGACACTCCCAGCTTCCACCCAAACTGAAAAAGTCTTTGTTCCAAAAGTGAAATCCCACACCCTAAGAACTTTCTGGCAGGCTTAAAGACATTTACTCCTTCCTTACTTTAACAATGCTATTTATTTTTTCAGGAATTTTTGCACTAGAAATTCTTTACACACAAGTTTAAAAAAGACTCCTCTAAAAAAAGAGGAGTTTCCAGAAGTCGCTTCGGCTTGACAAGGAGTTTTTTAACTCCTGAATAAAAACAAACTGCGATTTTTATTAGATGTGAAATGCAAATTCAGCCACAAAGATAACCTTGACCCTATGTAAAAATATATAGGACCCCCCACCCCCCCACCCCTCCCCGGTAACCTGACATTCTTTAGCGGTAATAAATCATCCCATCGTTAACTTTACTTGACGCAATGTCACATTTCCCTTTGTGGCATATTTAACACCCATTGACACACAAACAATAAAACGCATCTCATAGGCGCTTCCCTTTGTTCTTGCCAAACACGGCGCCATGAAAAGGCCTATTCATCCCGCCATAGATAAACAAGTTGCGCAAAGTACTATCGCAGAACAAATGGGATTCCAAAAATATCATTAAAAAAATAAATAAAAAATAAAAAGTGCATTACTATGGAAAATGAAAATCTTTGTATCTTAGCAACTCTAATGATGTGTTGAGTTATTTCATTGTGCCGTGCCGCCTACTCAAGACAGTGCCGCTATACTGCAGAGCTGTCCACTCACCGCTACAGTGCGAGAAACAAAGCCGCGAGCTGCACTGGGAATTTTTTTTCTTCTTTCTTTCTATTTCCAAGTTATTTCATGTTTGATTAATGTACTAAGCTCCTGCATTGGTTACTGCTGTCCTTTCTCTAACACTTAAAGCTCCAAGACACCGATATAGCAGCTTTTTTTTTTTTTTATGACCGCTAAACAGAGCGCATAGAAAAAGGGATTTGTACCAGATGAAGAGTTAACGTTAACCTGTAAGAGCCAATATCTAATTTATACAATGTCTTAAAGGGAATCTGTCCTCAGGTTTTTGCTATGTAATCTGACAGCTGCATGTTGTAGGGGAAGAGAGCCTGATTCCAGCAATGTGTCACTTGCTGCTCTGCATGCCGGCATTTTGATGCAATCACTGTTTTCTCTGCTGTAGATTTAGCAGTGCTCTGTATAACCCCGCCCACACTTCTGATTGGTAGAA
The DNA here is from genome assembly GCF_048569485.1 of Anomaloglossus baeobatrachus. Lineage (NCBI taxonomy): Eukaryota > Metazoa > Chordata > Amphibia > Anura > Aromobatidae > Anomaloglossus > Anomaloglossus baeobatrachus. The sequence continues at coordinate 112,107,507 of NC_134364.1, forward strand.
AGCTGCTAATCAGTGGTGGAGGCGGGGTTACACAGAGCAGCAGGACTAGGAGGCAGATTTAGCAGTGCTCAGTATAAGCCCGCCCACACTACTGAATGGTAGAAAGCTGCTAATCAGTGGTGGAGGCGGAGTTATACAGAGCAGCAGGACTAGAAGACAGGAGATTTAGCTGTGCTCTGTATAACCACGCCCACACTACTGATTGGTTGAAAGCTGCTAATCATTGGTGGAGGCGGGGTTATACAGATCAGCAGGACTAGGAGGCAGCACATTTAGCAGTGCTCTGTATAACCCCGCCCACACTACTGAATGGTAGAAAGCTGCTAAATCAGTGGTGGAGGCGGGGTTATACAGAGTAGCAAGACTAGAAGGCAGCACATTTAGCAGTGCTCTGTATAAGCCTGCCCACACCACTGATTGGTAAAAAGTTGCTAATCATTGGTGGAGGCGGGGGTTACAAAGATCAGCAGGACTAGGAGGCAGGAGACACCTAGTCCTCTAGTGATAATCTCCTGTTGATAAAACACTGAACTAGCAATAAATAGTCAAGTACGTGACACCACTGGAATCAGGGTCTCTACCCCTACACCATACTGTTCTCAAATTACACAGCAAAAACCTGGTGGTAGATTCCAGTTAAAAGTAACAGAAAGCCTGCATAACCATTAAGACAATCTTGCCTGAGCTGTCAAGATTTCTTGCACGGTTATCGTAGAAATCCAGCAGAGATCACCGGAAATTTCCAGCTGATCTCTTCCATTTTTGACTAGTGAAAAGATAAAGACACAGATAAACGTGCAAGGTTTTTACTAGCTTTGTGTCCAATTGCAGACAGGGAAGAGGGGGGAGGCTCCTGCTGCAGTTTTCTTAGAATAGTGAGGAGACAAAAAGTGGCCATTTATAGCAAGTCAACAGGGCATGGTTTTGTGTTTCTCCATAACTTTCCAGAACAAGGAAACTAAATTGTTGGATCTAGCGAACAAATGAACATTGAGAGCTGAAAATGAGCGACCACCAAGATCAAGAGGAGTATCATTTGAATCGGCACTTCCTAAGGACCGGCGAGGCCACCGATCATGGACTCTCGCTGTGGTCTTCTGGTCCATAGGGATGACAAAAGGTTCAGTGATCGGTGAATCGACCCATCCTTGTTCTCTTTTTCTGGGTGAAGAGCATGATCTAGTGTTACAACAAGGAGCCACCACACCACGGGGCCACGTTCTCCAGAAGAGTCAGGTGCTATCATCATCCATATCTAATAGGGACAATTTTTCAGATGGGAACATCACGTATAATTACTGAGAATGAAGCTTGATGGTGACCCACCATATTCATGACCATGGAGAGCTCCTTTTTGTGCCATGGGTGAAAGGGGGATTTACTGTGGAATTTAAGGATTTCATTCATGAACAAACCAAATATAAAGAAAAATATATATATTTCATTGGCGCCATGGGTGAATATGTATCCATCATGACATAGGAAAATTCAAGTTCAGGCGTCTAATATAAGCTGGAAAGGGTCTTCTCTAGGAATGCAAGAATTCATGAGAAATGCACGCTTCCATGATGAGTCAGTAAACCACCTCACACACAATGCTTGACCTCAACCTGCTTTCATCTCTAGACATTTGTCAACCTGGTAGAGTCAAGTAAGCTGGTCATACATGAGATGGACGTTGGCAGCACATTCCTTTTGTGGCGAGTTCAACCTGTGGCAAGTTCCATGTGTAGAATGTTCTATCTAAATAGAGTTCCATGTGTCGAAGGTCCCCATGCGTAGAAGGTCCCCATGCGTAGAAGGTCCCCATGCGTAGAAGGTCCCCTGCGTAGAAGGTCCCCATGCGTAGAAGGTCCCCATGCGTAGAAGGTCCCCATGCGTAGAAGGCTGCAATGCGTAGAAGGCTGCAATGCGTAGAAGGCCCCCATGCGTAGAAGGCCCCCATGCGTAGAAGGCCCCCATGCGTAGAAGGCCCCCATGCGTAGAAGGCCCCATGCGTAGAAAATTCCATGTAGAACACTCCATCCAAACCGAATTCCATCTGTAGGACGGCTCCATCTGTAGGACGGCTCCATCTGTAGGACGGCTCCATCTGTAGGACGGCTCCATCTGTAGGACGGCTCCATCTGTAGGACGGCTCCATCTGTAGAAAAGCTCCATCTGAAGAATGATCCATCCAGACAGAAATCCATCTGTAGAACACTCCATCTGCATAACAACGCTCCATCGGCAGAATGCTCCATTGGCAGAACGTTTAATTTGCAGTTTCACCTGTAGAATAATCCATCTGGAAAGTGTCCTATCTGCACAACATTCCATTTGTGGAACATTCCAACGACAAATATGTTTCATGTGTACAACGTTCCATGTGTGCAAGTTTCACCTGCGAAAAGTTCCACCTGCGGAAAGTTTCAACTGCAGAAAGTTCCATCAGGTGAGGTCACTGAGTTCAATGAGGTCACCTGAGGTCAGGTTACTTGCGATCACAGGTGGAGGACTGTGGGAATGTCCAGATCTGCCGCAAATAAACTGAGTGACATCATCACTCATCACACGGCTCAGTCTCCTCCTGAAGCCCACAGCGGGTGGTCATGTTCTATGCCCGCGCGCGCTGTCATTTTAGAAGTAGCAGAGCTGGAATCGTCATGGGACCTTGTGTGCATAATGTTAAACCTGGGTGTTTAGGGGGTTAATAAAAGCGTGAAAGAGGGGGGGGGGTTGCATTTAATATCAAATAAAAAATTTTTTCGGTGTTTGTGTTAATTTATTTTCACTTACAGATTAGTAATGGGGGATCTCATAGATGCTTCCCATTACTAATGGGCTTAGTGGCAGCTGTCATTAACCCCTTATTTCCCAGTTTGCCACCGCACCAGGACAATTGGGTATAGCCGGGTAAAGTTCCAGATAGTTGCATGTGATGGAAGCAACAATCTTGTGTGGCTGTAGTCTGCTATTTTTAGGCTGGGAGGCCCCAATAACCATGAGCCTCCCCAGTCAGAGAATCGAAGCTTTCAGCTGTCAGGATTTATATTGGCTTGGTATGAAAATTGGGGGGGACCGCACACCAAATTTTTAATTTATTATTATACCAATCTAGACACACACAGCACCTCTAATTGAAAGCAGTCAGACACCCTGGCACACAGGGTGGGGACATGTCTGACTGCAGCCAGAGACGCTGAGATTGTCAGCGGGCGGGGGATGCAGTGCATATGTGTATGAGGGATAATGAGTCACCCCGAAAGTGGAGTGAGCGGCCTAGAAGCAGAGTTACAGCTGCTCTCGGAGATCGGTAAGTATAAAGCACTTATTTGTTAGTTTATTCTTATTTTAATTTTATTTTTTATTTTTTTTTTAACTACCCAGGTCAGTGCTTCAGTTCATCTGAACCTGCGCAGATCCGGACTTTTACGGTCCGGGTCCGCCCGTCACTACTCGGGGGGGGGGCCCTCACTCCACTTCATCGACGGAAAAAGATAATGAAAATAATAATAATAATAATGATGATAATAATAAAGATAATAATTATATTATCTTTATTATTATCATTATTATTATTATTATTATAAAGATAATAATAATAATAAATATAATAATAATAATAAAAAAGATAATATTCACTTTTTACCAGAGAATTAAAACATAACCCCCTGAAAATATAATTTTTTTTCAACCTAATTTTCAGCACGTTCCAGCACTGTACGGTAAAATGAATGGTGTCATTCAAAACTACAACTCATCTTACAAAAATAAGCCCTATATTGACAACACGGCTAAAAATGTACGGGTTTTGGAACAAGAGAAGAAAACGAAAACGCAAAACAATAATAAAAAAAAAACAAAAAACAACAACACGTCCTTAAAGTGCAACCATTGTTTAAATTTTTATTTTAAAAAAAATCAATAGAAATACAAGAATACACAAGAAAAAAAAACAACTTTGTCAGGTGTCTCATCAGAGAAAGCTGCCGTCCTCTCCTCCAGGATTTAACTTTCAATTAAAGGATACAATTTGTAATCAGTGAGATAGAGGACAGTTTGTGCTTATAAGATTCTATGGAGGAGGGAGGAGCTAGAGATAGACACCCAGAAGAGCAATAGGCAGACACATACAGGGGGAGGAGCTAGAAGCAGACACATACAGGGGGAGGAGCTAGAGGCAGACACAAAGAAGGGGAGGAGCTAGAGGCAGACACAGAAAGAAGATGAGGAGCTAGAGATAGACACCAAGAGGAGGGGAGCTATAGGCAGACATATACAGGGGAGGAGCTAGATGCAGACAAAGAGGAAGAAGATAGATGCAGAGACATTAGGGGAAGAGATATAGGCAGAGGAGAGGAGCTAGAGGCAGACATAGGAGTAGGAGTCTTAGGCAGCCACAGAGGGGAGGAGCTAGAAGCAGACAGACAGGGGAAGAGCTAGAGGCAAACACAGAGGGGTAGGAGTCATAGTCAGACAGAGGAGAGGAGCTATAGGCAGACAGAGGAGAGGAACTATAGGCAGACAGAGGAGAGGAGCTATAGGCAGACAGAGGAGAGGAGCTATAGGCAGACAGAGGAGAGGAGCTATAGGCAGACAGAGGAGAGGAGCTATAGGCAGACAGAGGAGAGGAGCTATAGGCAGACAGAGGAGAGGAGCTATAGGCAGACAGAGGAGAGGAGCTATAGGCAGACAGAGGAGAGGAGCTATAGGCAGACAGAGGAGAGGAGCTATAGGCAGACAGAGGAGAGGAGCTATAGGCAGACAGAGGAGAGGAGCTATAGGCAGACAGAGGAGAGGAGCTATAGGCAGACAGAGGAGAGGAGCTATAGGCAGACAGAGGAGAGGAGCTATAGGCAGACAGAGGACAGGAACTATAGGCAGACAGAGGACAGGAACTATAGGCAGACAGAGGACAGGAGCTATAGGCAGACAGAGGAGAGGAGCTAGAGGCAGAGGAGGAGCAAGAGGCAGAGGGGAGGAGCTAGAAGCAGACAGGGGAGAAGCTGAAGGCATACATGCAGAGGGGAGGAGCTTGAGGCCGACAGAGGAGAAACTATAGGCAGACACTGAAGGGAGAAGCTAGTGGCAGAGGAGGAGCAAGAGGTAGAGGGGTGGAGCCATAGGTAGACAAAGAAGGGGAGAGGAAGAGGCAGAGGGGAGGAGTTAGAAGAACACAGCGAAAGAGCTAAAGGCATATATATAGAAGGGAGGAGCTAAATGCATAGAGGGGCAGGACAGACTAAGGGAAGGATCTAGTTCTCCTGAAATGACATTACACTTCTAGGCTTTCTGCAGAATGGAGGCAGTGATTAGATCCCTAGAGGAGCCATGATTATAGGGTGTATATCCCCTGCAGGGCCATGTCCTCAGCCTGTACTATCAGTGTGGGGTTACACACTCCCTAGAGGAGCCATGATTATAGGGTGTATATCCCCTGCAGGGCCATGTCCTCAGCCTGTACTATCAGTGTGGGGTTACACACTCCCTAGAGGAGCCATGTTTATAAGGGGCATATCCCCTGCAGGGCCATGTGCTCAGCCTGTACTGTCAGTGTGGGGTTAAACACGCCCTAGAGGAGCCATGGTTATAGGGTGTATATCCCCTGCAGGGCCATGTGCTCAGCCTGTACTGTCAGTGAGGGGTTAAACACGCCCTAGAGGAGCCATGGTTATAGGGTGTCTATCCCCTGCGGGGCCATGTGCTCAGCCTGTACTGTCAGGGTGGGGTTACACACTCCCTAGAGGAGCCATGTTTATAGGGTGCATATCCCCTGCAGGGCCATGTGCTCAGCCTGTACTGTCAGTGTGGGGTAACACACTCCCTAGAGGAGCCATGGTTATAGGGTGTATATCCCCTGCAGGGCCATGTGCTCAGCCTGTACTGTCAGTGTGGGGTTACACACTCCCTAGAGGAGCCATGTTTATAGGGTGTCTATCCCCTGCAGGGCCATGTGCTCAGCCTGTACTGTCAGTGTGGGGTTACACACTCCCTAGAGGAGCCATGTTTATAGGGTGTCTATCCCCTGCAGGGCCATGCGCTCAGCCTGTACTGTCAGTGTGGGGTTACACACTCCCTAGAGGAGCCATGGTTATAGGGTGCATATCCCCTGCAGGGCCATGTGCTCAGCCTGTACTGTCAGGGTGGGGTTACACACTCCCTAGAGGAGCCATGGTTATAGGGTGCATATCCCCTGCAGGGCCATGTGCTAAGACTGTACTGTCAGTGTGGGGGTTACACACTCCCTAGAGGAGCCATGGCTATAGGGTGTCTATCCCCTGCAGGGCCATGTGCTCAGCCTGTACTGTCAGTGTGGGGTTACACACTCCCTAGAGGAGCCATGGTTATAGGGTGTATATCCCCTGCAGGGCCATGTGCTCAGCCTGTACTGTCAGTGTGGGGTTACACACTCCCTAGAGGAGCCATGGTTATAGGGTGTCTATCCCCTGCAGGGCCATGTGCTCAGCCTGTACGGTCAGTGTGGGGTTACACACTCCCTAGAGGAGCCATGGTTATAGGGTGTCTATCCCCTGCAGGGCCATGTGCTCAGCCTGTATTGTCAGTGTGGGGTGAAACACTCCCTAGAGGAGCCATGGTTATAGGGTGTCTATCCCCTGCAGGGCCATGTGCTCGGCCTGTACTGTCAGTGTGGGGTTACACACTCCCTAGAGGAGCCATGGTTATAGGGTGTCTATCCCTTGTAGGGCCATGTGCTCAGCCTGTACTGTCAGTGTGGGGTTACACACTCCCTAGAGGAGCCATGGTTATAGGGTGTCTATCCCTTGTAGGGCCATGTGCTCAGCCTGTACGGTCAGTGTGGGGTTACAAACTCCCTACAGGAGCCATGGTTATGGGGTGTCTATCCGCTGCAGGGCCATGTGCTCAGCCTGTACTGTCAGTGTGGGGTTACACACTCCCTAGAGGAGCCATGGTTATAGGGTGTATATCCCCTGCAGGGCCATGTGCTCAGCCTGTACTGTCAGTGTGGGGTTACACACTCCCTAGAGGAGCCATGGCTATAGGGTGTCTATCCCCTGCAGGGCCATGTGCTCAGCCTGTACTGTCAGTGTGGGTTACACACTCCCTAGAGGAGCCATGGCTATAGGGTGTCTATCCCCTGCAGGGCCATGTGCTCAGCCTGTACTGTCAGTGTGGGGTTACACACTCCCAAGAGGAGCCATGGTTATAGGGTGTATATCCCCTGCAGGGCCATGTGCTCAGCCTGTATTGTCAGTGTGGGGTTACACACTCCCTAGAGGAGCCATGTTTATAGGGTGTCTATCCCCTGCAGGGCCATGTGCTCAGCCTGTACTGTCAGTGTGGGGTTACACACTCCCTAGAGGATCCATGGTTATAGGGTGTCTATCCCTTGTAGGGCCATGTGCTCAGCCTGTACTGTCAGTGTGGGGTTACACACTCCCTAGAGGAGCCATGTTTATAGGGTGTCTATCCCCTGCAGGGCCATGCGCTCAGCCTGTACTGTCAGTGTGGGGTTACACACTCCGTAGAGGAGCCATGGTTATAGGGTGCATATCCCCTGCAGGGCCATGTGCTCAGCCTGTACTGTCAGGGTGGGGTCACACACTCCCTAGAGGAGCTATGTTTATAGGGTGTCTATCCCCTGCAGGGCCATGTGCTCAGCCTGTACTGTCAGGGTGGGGTTACACACTCCCTAGAGGAGCCATGGTTATAGGGTGTCTATCCCCTGCAGGGCCATGTGCTCAGCCTGTACTGTCAGGGTGGGGTTACACACTCTCTAGAGGAGCCATGGTTATAGGGTGTCTATCCCCTGCAGGGCCATGTGCTCAGCCTGTACTGTCAGTGTGGGGTTACACACTCCCCCTAGAGGAGCCATGGTTATAGGGTGCATATCCCCTGCAGGGCCATGTGCTCAGCCTGTACTGTCAGTGTGGGGTTACACACTCCCTAGAGGAGCGATGGTTATAGGGTGTATATCCCCTGCAAGGCCATGTGCTCAGACTGTACTGTCAGGGTGGGGTTACACACTCCCTAGAGGAGCCATGGTTATAGGGTGCATATCCCCTGCAGGGCCATGTTCTCAGCCTGTACTGTCAGTGTGGGGTTACACACTCCCTAGAGGAGCCATGGTTATAGGGTGTCTATCCCTTGTAGGGCCATGTGCTCAGCCTGTACTGTCAGTGTGGGGTTACACACTCCCTAGAGGAGCCATGTTTATAGGGTGTCTATCCCCTGCAGGGCCATGCGCTCAGCCTGTACTGTCAGTGTGGGGTTACACACTCCGTAGAGGAGCCATGGTTATAGGGTGCATATCCCCTGCAGGGCCATGTGCTCAGCCTGTACTGTCAGGGTGGGGTCACACACTCCCTAGAGGAGCTATGTTTATAGGGTGTCTATCCCCTGCAGGGCCATGTGCTCAGCCTGTACTGTCAGGGTGGGGTTACACACTCCCTAGAGGAGCCATGGTTATAGGGTGTCTATCCCCTGCAGGGCCATGTGCTCAGCCTGTACTGTCAGGGTGGGGTTACACACTCTCTAGAGGAGCCATGGTTATAGGGTGTCTATCCCCTGCAGGGCCATGTGCTCAGCCTGTACTGTCAGTGTGGGGTTACACACTCCCCCTAGAGGAGCCATGGTTATAGGGTGCATATCCCCTGCAGGGCCATGTGCTCAGCCTGTACTGTCAGTGTGGGGTTACACACTCCCTAGAGGAGCGATGGTTATAGGGTGTATATCCCCTGCAAGGCCATGTGCTCAGACTGTACTGTCAGGGTGGGGTTACACACTCCCTAGAGGAGCCATGGTTATAGGGTGCATATCCCCTGCAGGGCCATGTTCTCAGCCTGTACTGTCAGTGTGGGGTTACACACTCCCTAGAGGAGCCATGGTTATAGGGTGTCTATCCCCTGCAGGGCCATGTGCTCAGCCTGTACTGTCAGTGTGGGGTTACACACTCCCTAGAGGAGCCATGGTTATAGGGTGTATATCCCCTGCAGGGCCATGTGCTCAGCCTGTACTGTCAGTGTGGGGTTACACACTCCCTAGAGGAGCCATGGTTATAGGGTGTCTATCCCTTGTAGGGCCATGTGCTCAGCCTGTACGGTCAGTGTGGGGTTACAAACTCCCTAGAGGAGCCATGGTTATGGGGTGTCTATCCGCTGCAGGGCCATGTGCTCAGCCTGTACTGTCAGTTTGGGGTTACACACTCCCTAGAGGAGCCATGGTTATAGGGTGTCTATCCCCTGCAGGGCCATGTGCTCAGCCTGTACTGTCAGGGTGGGGTTACACACTCCCTAGAGGAGCCACGGTTATAGGGTGTCTATCCCCTGCAGGGCCATGTGCTCAGCCTGTACTGTCAGGGTAGGGTTACACACTCCCTAGAGGAGCCATGGTTATAGGGTGTCTATCCCCTGTGGGGCCGTGTGCTCAGCCTGTACGGTCAGTGTGGGGTTACACACTCCCTAGAGGAGCCATGGCTATAGGGTGTCTATCCCCTGCAGGGCCATGTGCTCAGCCTGTACTGTCAGTGTGGGTTACACACTCCCTAGAGGAGCCATGGCTATAGGGTGTCTATCCCCTGCAGGGCCATGTGCTCAGCCTGTACTGTCAGTGTGGGGTTACACACTCCCAAGAGGAGCCATGGTTATAGGGTGTATATCCCCTGCAGGGCCATGTGCTCAGCCTGTACTGTCAGTGTGGGGTTACACACTCCCTAGAGGAGCCATGGTTATAGGGTGTCTATCCCTTGTAGGGCCATGTGCTCAGCCTGTACTGTCAGTGTGGGGTTACACACTCCCTACAGGAGCCATGGTTATAGGGTGTCTATCCCCTGCAGGGCCATGTGCTCAGCCTGTACTGTCAGTGTGGGGTTACACACTCCCTAGAGGAGCCATGTTTATAGGGTGTCTATCCCCTGCAGGGCCATGTGCTCAGCCTGTACTGTCAGTGTGGGGTTACACACTCCCTAGAGGATCCATGGTTATAGGGTGTCTATCCCTTGTAGGGCCATGTGCTCAGCCTGTACTGTCAGTGTGGGGTTACACACTCCCTAGAGGAGCCATGTTTATAGGGTGTCTATCCCCTGCAGGGCCATGCGCTCAGCCTGTACTGTCAGTGTGGGGTTACACACTCCGTAGAGGAGCCATGGTTATAGGGTGTATATCCCCTGCAGGGCCATGTGCTCAGCCTGTACTGTCAGGGTGGGGTCACACACTCCCTAGAGGAGCTATGTTTATAGGGTGTCTATCCCCTGCAGGGCCATGTGCTCAGCCTGTACTGTCAGGGTGGGGTTACATACTCCCTAGAGGAGCCATGGTTATAGGGTGTCTATCCCCTGCAGGGCCATGTGCTCAGCCTGTACTGTCAGGGTGGGGTTACACACTCTCTAGAGGAGCCATGGTTATAGGGTGTCTATCCCCTGCAGGGCCATGTGCTCAGCCTGTACTGTCAGTGTGGGGTTACACACTCCCCCTAGAGGAGCCATGGTTATAGGGTGCATATCCCCTGCAGGGCCATGTGCTCAGCCTGTACTGTCAGTGTGGGGTTACACACTCCCTAGAGGAGCCATGGTTATAGGGTGTCTATCCCCTGCAGGGCCATGTGCTCAGCCTGTACTGTCAGGGTGGGGTTACACACTCCCTAGAGGAGCGATGGTTATAGGGTGTATATCCCCTGCAGGGCCATGTGCTCAGACTGTACTGTCAGGGTGGGGTTACACACTCCCTAGAGGAGCCATGGTTATAGGGTGCATATCCCCTGCAGGGCCATGTTCTCAGCCTGTACTGTCAGTGTGGGGTTACACACTCCCTAGAGGAGCCATGGTTATAGGGTGTCTATCCCCTGCAGGGCCATGTGCTCAGCCTGTACTGTCAGTGTGGGGTTACACACTCCCTAGAGGAGCCATGGTTATAGGGTGTCTATCCCCTGCAGGGCCATGTGCTCAGCCTGTACTGTCAGTGTGGGGTTACACACTCCCTAGAGGAGCCATGTGTATAGGGTGTCTATCCCCTGCAGGGCCATGTGCTCAGCCTGTACTGTCAGTGTGGGGTTACACACTCCCTAGAGGAGCCATGGTTATAGGGTGTATATCCCCTTCAGGGCCATGTGCTCAGCCTGTACTGTCAGTGTGGGGTTACACACTGCCTAGAGGAGCCATGGTTATAGGGTGTCTATCCCCTGCAGGGCCATGTGCTCAGCCTGTACTGTCAGTGTGGGGTTACACACTCCCTAGAGGAGCCATGGTTATAGGGTGTCTATCCCCTGCAGGGCCATGTGCTCAGCCTGTACTGTCAGTGTGAGGTTACACACTCCCTAGAGGAGCCATGGTTCTAGGGTGTCAATCCCCTGCAGGGCCATGTGCTCAGCCTGTACTGTCAGTGTGGGGTTACACACTCCCTAGAGGAGCCATGTGTATAGGGTGTCTATCCCCTGCAGGGCCATGTGCTCAGCCTGTACTGTCAGGGTGGGGTTACACACTCCCTAGAGGAGCCATGGTTATAGGGTGTCTATCCCCTGCAGGGCCATGTGCTCAGCCTGTACTGTCAGTGTGGGGTAACACACTCCCTAGAGGAGCCATGGTTATAGGGTGTCTATCCCCTGCAGGGCCATGTGCTCAGCCTGTACTGTCAGTGTGGGGTTACACACTCCCTAGAGGAGCCATGTGTATAGGGTGTCTATCCCCTGCAGGGCCATGTGCTCAGCCTGTACTGTCAGGGTGGGGTTACACACTCCCTAGAGGAGCCATGGTTATAGGGTGTCTATCCCCTGCAGGGCCATGTGCTCAGCCTGTACTGTCAGTGTGGGGTAACACACTCCCTAGAGGAGCCATGGTTATAGGGTGTCTATCCCCTGCAGGGCCATGTGCTCAGCCTGTACTGTCAGTGTGGGGTTACACACTCCCTAGAGGAGCCATGGTTATAGGGTGCATATCCCCTGCAGGGCCATGTGCTCAGCCTGTACTGTCAGTGTGGGGTTACACACTCCCTAGAGGAGCCATGGTTATAGGGTGTCTATCCCCTGCAGGGCCATGTGCTCAGCCTGTACTGTCAGTGTGGGGTTACACACTCCCTAGAGGAGCCATGGTTATAGGGTGTCTATCCCCTGCAGGGCCATGTGCTCAGCCTGTACTGTCAGTGTGGGGTTACACACTCCCTAGAGGAGCCATGGTTATAGGGTGTCTATCCCCTGCAGGGCCATGTGCTCAGCCTGTACTGTCAGTTTGGGGTTACACACTCCCTAGAGGAGCCATGGTTATAGGGTGTCAATCCCCTGCAGGGCCATGTGCTCAGCCTGTACTGTCAGTGTGAGGTTACACACTCCCTAGAGGAGCCATGGTTCTAGGGTGTCAATCCCCTGCAGGGCCATGTGCTCAGCCTGTACTGTCAGTGTGGGGTTACACACTCCCTAGAGGAGCCATGTGTATAGGGTGTCTATCCCCTGCAGGGCCATGTGCTCAGCCTGTACTGTCAGGGTGGGGTTACACACTCCCTAGAGGAGCCATGGTTATAGGGTGTGTATCCCCTGCAGGGCCATGTGCTCAGCCTGTACTGTCAGTGTGGGGTTACACACTCCCTAGAGGAGCCATGGTTATAGGGTGTATATCCCCTGCAGGGCCATGTGCTCAGCCTGTACTGTCAGTGTGGGGTTACACACTCTCTAGAGGAGCCATGGTTATAGGGTGTCTATCCCCTGCAGGGCCATGTGCTCAGCCTGTACTGTCAGTGTGGGGTAACACACTCCCTAGAGGAGCCATGGTTATAGGGTGTCTATCCCCTGCAGGGCCATGTGCTCAGCCTGTACTGTCAGTGTGGGGTTACACACTCCCTAGAGGAGCCATGTGTATAGGGTGTCTATCCCCTGCAGGGCCATGTGCTCAGCCTGTACTGTCAGGGTGGGGTTACACACTCCCTAGAGGAGCCATGGTTATAGGGTGTCTATCCCCTGCAGGGCCATGTGCTCAGCCTGTACTGTCAGTGTGGGGTAACACACTCCCTAGAGGAGCCATGGTTATAGGGTGTCTATCCCCTGCAGGGCCATGTGCTCAGCCTGTACTGTCAGTGTGGGGTTACACACTCCCTAGAGGAGCCATGGTTATAGGGTGCATATCCCCTGCAGGGCCATGTGCTCAGCCTGTACTGTCAGTGTGGGGTTACACACTCCCTAGAGGAGCCATGGTTATAGGGTGTCTATCCCCTGCAGGGCCATGTGCTCAGCCTGTACTGTCAGTGTGGGGTTACACACTCCCTAGAGGAGCCATGGTTATAGGGTGTCTATCCCCTGCAGGGCCATGTGCTCAGCCTGTACTGTCAGTGTGGGGTTACACACTCCCTAGAGGAGCCATGTTTATAGGGTGTCTATCCCCTGCAGGGCCATGTGCTCAGCCTGTACTGTCAGTTTGGGGTTACACACTCCCTAGAGGAGCCATGGTTATAGGGTGTCAATCCCCTGCAGGGCCATGTGCTCAGCCTGTACTGTCAGTGTGAGGTTACACACTCCCTAGAGGAGCCATGGTTCTAGGGTGTCAATCCCCTGCAGGGCCATGTGCTCAGCCTGTACTGTCAGTGTGGGGTTACACACTCCCTAGAGGAGCCATGTGTATAGGGTGTCTATCCCCTGCAGGGCCATGTGCTCAGCCTGTACTGTCAGGGTGGGGTTACACACTCCCTAGAGGAGCCATGGTTATAGGGTGTGTATCCCCTGCAGGGCCATGTGCTCAGCCTGTACTGTCAGTGTGGGGTTACACACTCCCTAGAGGAGCCATGGTTATAGGGTGTATATCCCCTGCAGGGCCATGTGCTCAGCCTGTACTGTCAGTGTGGGGTTACACACTCCCTAGAGGAGCCATGGTTATAGGGTGTGTATCCCCTGCAGGGCCATGTGCTCAGCCTGTACTGTCAGTGTGGGGTTACACACTCCCTAGAGGAGCCATGGTTATAGGGTGTCTATCCCCTGCAGGGCCATGTGCTCAGCCTGTACTGTCAGTGTGGGGTTACACACTCCCTAGAGGAGCCATGGTTATAGGGTGTCTATCCCCTGCAGGGCCATGTGCTCAGCCTGTACTGTCAGTGTGGGGTTACACACTCCCTAGAGGAGCCATGGTTATAGGGTGCATATCTCCTGCAGGGCCATGTGCTCGGCCTGTACTGTCAGTGTGGGGTTACACACTCCCTAGAGGAGCCATGGTTATAGGGTGCATATCCCCTGCAGGGCCATGTGCTCAGCCTGTACTGTCAGTGTGGGGTTACACACTCCCTAGAGGAGCCATGGTTATAGGGTGTCTATCCCCTGCAGGGCCATGTGCTCAGCCTGTACTGTCAGTGTGGGTTACACACTCCCTAGAGGAGCCATGGTTATAGGGTGTCTATCCCCTGCAGGGCCATGTGCTCAGGCTGTACTGTCAGTGTGGGGTTACACACTCCCTAGAGGAGCCATGGTTATAGGGTGCATATCTCCTGCAGGGCCATGTGCTCAGCCTGTACTGTCAGTGTGGGGTTACACACTCCCTAGAGGAGCCATGGTTATAGGGTGCATATCCCCTGCAGGGCCATGTGCTCAGCCTGTACTGTCAGTGTGGGGTTACACACTCCCTAGAGGAGCCATGGTTATAGGGTGCATATCCCCTGCAGGGCCATGTGCTCAGCCTGTACTGTCAGTGTGGGGTCACACACTCCCTAGAGGAGCCATGGTTATAGGGTGTGTATCCCCTGCAGGGCCATGTGCTCAGCCTGTACTGTCAGTGTGGGGTTACACACTCCCTAGAGGAGCCATGGTTATAGGGTGCATATCCCCTGCAGGGCCATGTGCTCAGCCTGTACTGTCAGGGTGGGGTTACACACTCCCTAGAGGAGCCATGGTTATAGGGTGCATATCCCCTGCAGGGCCATGGGCTCAGCCTGTACTGTCAGTTTGGGGTTACACACTCCCTAGAGGAGCCATGGTTATAGGGTAGATATCCCCTGCAGGGCCATGTGCTCAGCCTGTACTGTCAGTGTGGGGTTACACACTCCCTAGAGGAGCCATGGTTATAGGGTGCATATCCCCTGCAGGGCCATGTGCTCAGCCTGTACTGTCAGTGTGGGGTTACACACTCCCTAGAGGAGCCATGTTTATAGGGTGTCTATCCCCTGCAGGGCCATGTGCTCAGCCTGTACTGTCAGTGTGGGGTTACACACTCCCTAGAGGAGCCATGTTTATAGGGTGTCTATCCCCTGCAGGGCCATGTGCTCAGCCTGTACTGTCAGTGTGGGGTTACACACTCCCTAGAGGAGCCATGGTTATAGGGTGTATATCCCCTTCAACGCCATGTGCTCAGCCTGTACTGTCAGTGTGGGGTTACACACTGCCTAGAGGAGCCATGGTTATAGGGTGTCTATCCCCTGCAGGGCCATGTGCTCAGCCTGTACTGTCAGTGTGGGGTTACACACTCCCTAGAGGAGCCATGGTTATAGGGTGTCTATCCCCTGCAGGGCCATGTGCTCAGCCTGTACTGTCAGTGTGAGGTTACACACTCCCTAGAGGAGCCATGGTTCTAGGGTGTCAATCCCCTGCAGGGCCATGTGCTCAGCCTGTACTGTCAGTGTGGGGTTACACACTCCCTAGAGGAGCCATGTGTATAGGGTGTCTATCCCCTGCAGGGCCATGTGCTCAGCCTGTACTGTCAGGGTGGGGTTACACACTCCCTAGAGGAGCCATGGTTATAGGGTGTGTATCCCCTGCAGGGCCATGTGCTCAGCCTGTACTGTCAGTGTGGGGTTACACACTCCCTAGAGGAGCCATGGTTATAGGGTGTATATCCCCTGCAGGGCCATGTGCTCAGCCTGTACTGTCAATGTGGGGTTACACACTCCCTAGAGGAGCCATGGTTATAGGGTGTGTATCCCCTGCAGGGCCATGTGCTCAGCCTGTACTGTCAGTGTGGGGTTACACACTCCCTAGAGGAGCCATGGTTATAGGGTGTCTATCCCCTGCAGGGCCATGTGCTCAGCCTGTACTGTCAGTGTGGGGTTACACACTCCCTAGAGGAGCCATGGTTATAGGGTGTCTATCCCCTGCAGGGCCATGTGCTCAGCCTGTACTGTCAGTGTGGGGTTACACACTCCCTAGAGGAGCCATGGTTATAGGGTGCATATCTCCTGCAGGGCCATGTGCTCGGCCTGTACTGTCAGTGTGGGGTTACACATTCCCTAGAGGAGCCATGGTTATAGGGTGCATATCCCCTGCAGGGCCATGTGCTCAGCCTGTACTGTCAGTGTGGGGTTACACACTCCCTAGAGGAGCCATGGTTATAGGGTGTCTATCCCCTGCAGGGCCATGTGCTCAGCCTGTACTGTCAGTGTGGGTTACACACTCCCTAGAGGAGCCATGGTTATAGGGTGTCTATCCCCTGCAGGGCCATGTGCTCAGGCTGTACTGTCAGTGTGGGGTTACACACTCCCTAGAGGAGCCATGGTTATAGGGTGTCTATCCCCTGCAGGGCCATGTGCTCAGGCTGTACTGTCAGTGTGGGGTTACACACTCCCTAGAGGAGCCATGGTTATAGGGTGTCTATCCCCTGCAGGGCCATGTGCTCAGGCTGTACTGTCAGTGTGGGGTTACACACTCCCTAGAGGAGCCATGGTTATAGGGTGCATATCTCCTGCAGGGCCATGTGCTCAGCCTGTACTGTCAGTGTGGGGTTACACACTCCCTAGAGGAGCCATGGTTATAGGGTGTCTATCCCCTGCAGGGCCATGTGCTCAGGCTGTACTGTCAGTGTGGGGTTACACACTCCCTAGAGGAGCCATGGTTATAGGGTGTCTATCCCCTGCAGGGCCATGTGCTCAGGCTGTACTGTCAGTGTGGGGTTACACACTCCCTAGAGGAGCCATGGTTATAGGGTGTGTATCCCCTGCAGGGCCATGTGCTCAGCCTGTACTGTCAGTGTGGGGTCACACACTCCCTAGAGGAGCCATGGTTATAGGGTGCATATCCCCTGCAGGGCCATGTGCTCAGGCTGTACTGTCAGTGTGGGGTTACACACTCCCTAGAGGAGCCATGGTTATAGGGTGCATATCCCCTGCAGGGCCATGTGCTCAGGCTGTACTGTCAGTGTGGGGTTACACACTCCCTAGAGGAGCCATGGCTATAGGGTGTCTATCCCCTGCAGGGCCATGTGCTCAGCCTGTACTGTCAGTGTGGGGTTACACACTCCCTAGAGGAGCCATGGTTATAGGGTGTCTATCCCCTGCAGGGCCATGTGCTCAGCCTGTGCTGTCAGTGTGGGGTCACACACTCCCTAGAGGAGCCATGGTTATAGGGTGTGTATCCCCTGCAGGGCCATGTGCTCAGCCTGTACTGTCAGTGTGGGGTTACACACTCCCTAGAGGAGCCATGGTTATAGGGTGCATATCCCCTGCAGGGCCATGTGCTCAGCCTGTACTGTCAGTGTGGGGTCACACACTCCCTAGAGGAGCCATGGTTATAGGGTGCATATCCCCTGCAGGGCCATGTGCTCAGCCTGTACTGTCAGTGTGGGGTTACACACTCCCTAGGCCTCACCCTTTAGGCCTCTGTACAGTTGTCATTAGTATAGAGGCAGAGGACTGGCAGCAGCGGTCCGTCTTCTGGAGGATTGTCTTTGCCTGTATCCCATTCCCCGGTACACAGATCCTTTCCATAGTAACCCACAATAATAACCGTGGTCCATCACTACCTTTCAGAGTTCTGGAGGACTCGTGAGGCCGTGCTACGGTTACTATAGCAACCACATTACATGGCGCTCGCCGTCTCCGGCTAACGACGCTGTGTTATCTCTAGGATCAGAATCACGGCCCTCCTCGGTATACAGCGGCACCACAGCTACCTACGGGTATGGGGTGGCATCTTACACCTATCACCCGCTCCACCTTGCCTGGCACTTTACAGAGGATACAAAGCCACAGACAAAGCAGCACTGCAGGACAGAGGGTCAGCTACAAGGCAACTGCAGGGAAAAGATTAACAGAAAAATATAAAACTCCATTTAATTCAATATATTCCATTTTTCTACCCCTTATGGGGGGTGGTATTAATTCCTTCCATATGTAAATTGCATAATATCCTCCTGCAGAAATTTCCAGAGTGTCACTGCTCTTACTGTAAAGAATCATCTTATATGATGATGATACCTTCCTTGCTCTAGAGCTGGAAAGTTTTCCAGGTCGTAGGGGAAAACAAATTCCTTCCCAATGTAAAATACATATCATCCTCCTGCAGAGGGTTTTAGAGTGTCACTGCTCTTACTGCAAAGAATCATCTAATGGGATTATGATGCCTTCCTTGCTCTAGGCCAGGAAAGTTTTCCAGATCGTAGGGGAAAACAAATTCCTTCCCAATGTAAAATACATATCATCCTCCAGCAGTTAGTTCCAGTGTGTCACTGCTCTTACTGCAAAGAATCATCTAATGTGATTATGATGATGCTTTCTTTGCTTTAGGTAAATGAATGACCCTCTACAATGATGATGATGATGATGGATTCCTTGCCCTAGACATATTGAATATATACTTGCAACTACGTTTTCCAATCCTAAAGGGAATACAAATTCCCTCTCGATATAAACTACACAACATCCTTCTACAGACAGCCCCTGAGTGTCAGAGCTCTTACCATAAAGAATCATCTTCAAATATGATGCTTCCTTGTTCTAAGCATTAATGTCTTTGGATTTGTATAACCGTTCTCCATCTCCCTGTAACATACACAACATGCTCCTGCTGAAAGTTCCAAAGTATCACTGCTCTTACAGTAAAGAATCATCTCATAAGATGAAAAGATGATTATAATGTCCTAAATGCGCTAGACATCACAGATATACTGTATATTTGTAACTATTTTGGGACTTTCTAAGAGTTGTCCAATTTTATAAGAAATGCAGATTTCTCCCCAATGTAAAATACACAAAATGTTCCTGCAGGGAGTTCCAGAGTGTCACTGCTCTTACAAGAAAGAATCCTTATTTTTTACATTTTCCAGTACTTAAGAGAATACAAATTCCTTCCCGATATAAAACGCACAACATCCTCCTGCAGAGAGTTCCTGAGTGTCACTGCTCTTACAGTAAAGAGTCTCCTTCTAATATGATACTTCCTTGCTCTAGACATAGTGCATGGATACTTGAAACAATCCTTAGATATTTTTTTTTCCAGCTCGTAAAGGAATACAAATTCCTTTTCAATGAAAAACACACAACATTCTCCTTGAGATCGTTCCAAAATTTCTCTGCTCTGACAGTAAAGAATCACCTTTTAATATGATGCTTTGTTCTATCCGCTTTTACGTTTTCCAGTTCTTAAGGCAATAAAAATTCATTGACAATGTAAAATACACAACATTCTTTTCAGATACTTCCAGGATGTCAATGCTCTTACAGTAAAGAATCCCCTACTAATATAATGATTTCTTCCAACAGTGTTTTTTAAGCCATCCAGTTCTGAGGGTGATACAAATTCCTTGCCAATGTACAATACACTAAATTCTTTAGATTGTTCAAAAATGTCTCTGCTCTGACAGTAAAGAATCATCTTTTAATATGATGCTTCGTTCCAACTATCGCTTTAAGTTTTCCAGCTCTTAGAGCAATAAAAATTCCTTCCCATGTAAAATACATAACATTCTCTTTCAGACGGTTTCAGCAGGTCACTGCTCTTACAGTAAAGAATAACCTTCTAATATGATGCTTCCTTCCAACTGTGTTTTTATAAGTCTTCCAGCTCTTAGGATAATATAAATTCCTTCCCAATGTAAAATAAACAACATTCTCATCTGAAAAGTTCCATAATGTCACTGCTCTTACAGGAAAGAATCAACTTCTAATATCATTCTTGATTCAAACTATCCATGTTTTGTTTGTTTTTTTGTTTTCCAGCTCTAAGGGCAATACAAATTCCTTCCCAATATAAAATACACAACATTCTCTTTTGGAAAGTTCCATAACGTCACTGCTCTTACAGTAAAGAATCAACTTCTAAAATCATACCTTCTTCCAACAATCCATATTTTTTTTTTAAGTTTTCCAGTTCTTAGATCAATACAAATTTCTTCCCAATGAAACATACACTACATTTTCTTTTCGAAAGTTCCAGCATGTCACTGCTCTTACAGTAAAGAATCACCTTATAATATGATGCTTCCTTCCAACTATCTATTTTTAAGTTTTCTAGCTCTTAGGGCAATACAAATTCCTTCCCAACGAAAAATACACAACATTCTTTTTTCTATAGTTCCAGAATGTCACTGCTGTTACAGTAAAGAATCACCAAATATGATGCTTCCTTCCAACTGTGTTTTTTTAAGCCTTCCAGCTCTTAGGGTGATATACATTAATTCCCAATGTAAAATACACAGCATTCTCGTTTCAAAAGTTCCATTATGTCACTGCTCTTACAGTAAAGAATCAACTTCTAATATCATACTTCCTTCTAACTAGCCATGTTTTTCTTTTTTTAAGTTCTCCAGCTCTTAGGGCAATACAAATTCCTTCCCAACGTAAAATACAAAACATTCTTTATTCTAAAGTTCCAAAATGTCACTGCTCTTACAGTAAAGAATCTCCTTATAATATGATGTTTCCTTCCAACTATCCGTTTTTAAGTTTTCCAGCTCTTAGGGCAATACAAATTCCTTCCCAAAGAAAAATATACAACATTCTTTTATCTAAAGTTCCAGAATGTCACTGCTGTTACAGTAAAGAATCATCTGTTAAGACGATGAAAAAAAAACAAAAAAATAGGAAAAAAAAATGTTTTATTTTAATTTTTTCATGATATAAAATAAAAAAAAAAAAAATGATGAGCTGCACCACAGACTCTGTTGCTGCTTTAAGCCAGAGTATAATGATTAATAAGTAGAGCAGCCGAATGGACGTAGCAGTCAGACGGCACACAAAGGTCTCCTACTTGCATAAAAACCATAAATATATATATTGCACATCTGCTCCGACTACGCGCAAACATAAAATGTAATTAGTGATTAGAGACGAGAGATGAAATAAGCCGTAGAGCAGCAATTCTGGCTCCCGGTGAGGGACCAGCTCAGCTTCATTTCAGCTGTTTTGCTGAATGCATTTTCTCAAAGGTTTAATCTACAACAAAACAGTATTATTGTTGTGTGCGCAATATATTTTACTACACTGGGCAGTGGCTCAAGCAATCATGTGCTCGAGCTGCGGATAAAATATGGAGCTGCGCCGATGATGAAGCGGGTGGCATTAAGCAAACTTCTCCGAGTGATTTATCCTCCTCTCTCCACACAATGTCAACGCTCATCAGAATTGAAAAACCATTGCTCTGGACGGTCGGCTTAGAAATTTTTTTTTTATTATTTTTTTTTTTTTTTCCATTGACTTGTCAAACCAGGAGAAAATTATTCCATTTTATAAATGGGCTAAAAAAAAAAAAAAAAAGTTACAATAATTATTCAATTAGAAATTAGGTGACAGGTGCACGATAGTGACAGGCAAAATAAACCTCGCAGACTGTAAAAATGACATCTGTAGATGTAGGAAACTAGAAAAAATGCAAATGAGATGGTTTAATTACATCTAAAGCAGATCATACATATACACTTTCTCTCTAATTAATATATACTACTGTTTGAAAAACAAAAAAAAAAAACAAGCATTTTTGTTTTTATTTTAGCTAGTGTAAAAGCCGCCGTTCTCCCGAATCCGGCGACGTTGTTCTTTTCTTCCTGCGCCTCTCCGTTGCGGAGA
Source organism: Anomaloglossus baeobatrachus (assembly GCF_048569485.1). Lineage (NCBI taxonomy): Eukaryota > Metazoa > Chordata > Amphibia > Anura > Aromobatidae > Anomaloglossus > Anomaloglossus baeobatrachus. The sequence goes on from NC_134364.1 coordinate 112,129,196, forward strand.
TATGGCCCTTTATTCCTTGGGTGCATATCTAGTCTTGTTAGCCAAAAGGGCGGGACTGTCAAGAAAAAGGTTGAGGATCACTCCCACTTGGCTAACGAGACCGTTTTTATAGAAATGGAAAAAGAGGGCATATCTCAGGAATGGAGAGGCGCAGGAAGAAAAGAAAAACATCGCCGGATTCAGGAGAACAGCGGCTTTTATACCTTGTCAAAAAAATTAAAGGAAATATGGCAAGTGACGGGTGCTCCTTAAAGGGATAGGAAAGGGAATTAGCAACTTATGTGGAAAGAAAGCAGTAAAAAGTTACCAATCATAAAATAAGGCAAAATACAAGCTATTGTTATATCCGGTAACCCCTGCAATGATAGTTGGGAAACTCAGCACTGACATCTGAGAAAAGACACCAGTTTTGGAAGCTGGTATATGGGGGGGTTATAATTATGGTTTGATGGGCAAATTAGCTATTAAAAAAAGAGTTGTCCAGTAGTGAAGCAACACCTATACTGCGTTTCATTTGGAACAAATCAAGTGTCCTATACAGAGCCCTAACCTCAACCCCATTAAAGACCTTAAAAATTGGTAACCAGGTCAAATGTGTCTAGTTTGTGCTCTCATATTATTGCTGCTACTCTTCTGAGTATTCAGGTTTTTATATTTTTAAAATACATCATACGGTTCCAGAGATATGGGCCTTTTTATGCAGTGCTAATTTTAATGGTCTTTATGGTGGGGGCATGTCTCACATTGTAATTATGCAAAACAACCAAAAGACACACCCCCGAGGATCCACACTCTTATAAATACACCAGTATCTCTGGAACCGTAGGGCGGATTTAAAAAAAATAAAAACCGGAATACTCAGGGGATCAGCGAGAATAACATAAGAGCAACCTCCTCCTCCAACAGCAGCATCTAACTGCTTTTTCGACTGAATGGGCACAAATTCCCTTCATCAAAGGTCCAAAATCTTGTGAAAAGCTATAGTTTTGGAATGGGCTCATATCAATCGTCCTATAAAACGTCTCATTTTATAGTAAACGAGCCAATGACTACTCTATTTTTTTATTCTTTGTTGCCAAACTGGAAACAGAAGATCAGCCCCAAAAAAACAAAACACGCTTCTATGTGGTTTGGAAACACTATCGAGCTTCTTCCCCACCTAGACCAAGCGTTTTCCTTGTTGATATGTTGCAATCCACAGAATTTGACTTTCTGAGGTCCATCCAAGTCATTATGCAAAACATATGCACACACACTTTTGTGCATGGCAGTAATTATTAATTTCCAGAGGCCCCTGCTTGGCTGCGAGTTACAGTAACGGTTGTGTATCATCTGCCGCTCTAATCAATTTATCTAAAAATAAATGCCATAGGGAGCACCTAGGAATTCCTGCCATTTAATGAAAATGTGGGCTTTTTTTTCTACGCTTATTAAAACCTGTTACCTGTCACACGCATCTGTTCTACACCGCTAAAACAAATATTTAGAATTTACAGGTTTATTGTGTTTTAGAGTCATTTTTGGCAACACGACTCGGCACTATAGGGCTAGACGGCAACTTTGGCTGCGGCACAGGCTGTTTTTCCTCCTGAATCTCTTATTGTTTTTACCTTTGTGAGTGTGCGCTGTGTGACACAGTTTAGTTTTTCTCTTGTCTGTTTTTATCTATGGTTTCAACACACTTCTGTCCCAGGGGAGGATGAATTAGATCAGGACTAGTCAGGAGCAGGGTCAGGAAGGAGACTCAGGCCTCTCCACCATCAAAAGTATCCCTGAGATTAGGAATAGCTTAGGAGCCCTGTTTTCCTCCTATATGATAGTCATCATAACAGATACGGACGATCTTTGGCAGAGAGACCTGTGCCGCGGCCATACTTGCGATGCAGCTCCAGCCGTTAAGCTAGAGCTTCACACCAACATCTTGGTGATTGTGCTGTTGCACTGCTGCGAGCCTTTGACTCCGACACAGTTTCCAAAGTTTAGAACCCCCCCAACTCCCTCCAAATACTAAAGACCGCGAGTTAAAATGCTGATTAGACAAGAAAGTCAGAATTTGACCAAGAAGCAGATATCCAACTGTCCGGGTGAAGGGACAAAGTCTAGATATTACATAAGGGACAACACTGCAAATACTCTTAATAGTAATAGTAAATAGTCTTTGCATAGACTTGGTGCATTTGTCCATAAAAGTCTAATAACTTATGAAATTCTGATAATTGTACACGAGTAACCATGTAAACCGCCAACTAAAAAAATATAAAACCACAACAGCAGAAAATTAAAAGCCGAAATTTATGTCTTTCTCAAGACTACTATGGGCACACACTGCGCTGATATAGTGCATTATTGTATACTATGGGATCACACTGCGCTGATATACTGCATTATTATATACTATGGGCGCACACTGCGCTGATATAGTGCATTATTGTATACTATGGGCGCACACTGCGCTGATATAGTGAATTATTGTATACTATGGGCGCACACTGCGCTGATATAGTGCATTATTGTATACTATGGGCGCACACTGCGCTGATATAGTGCATTATTGTATACTATGGGCGCACACTGCGCTGATATACTGCATTATTATATACTATGGGATCACACTGTGCTGATATACTGCATTATTTTATACTATGGGCGCACACTGCGCTGATATACTGCACTATTGTATACTATGGGCGCACTCTTCGCTGATATACTGCACTATTGTATACTATGGGCGCACACTGCGCTGATATACTACATTATTATATACTATGGGCGCACACTGCGCTGATATACTGCACTATTGTATACTATGGGCGCACACTGCGCTGATATACTGCATTATTATATACTATGGGCGCACACTGCGCTGATATACTGCATTATTGTATACTATGGGCGCACACTGCGCTGATATACTGCATTATTATATACTATGGGCGCACACTGCGCTGATATACTGCATTATTGTATACTATGGGCGCACACTGCACTGATATAGTGCATTATTGTATACTATGGGCGCACACTGCGCTGATATAGTGCATTATTGTATACTATGGGCGCACACTGCGCTGATATGGTGCATTATTGTATACTATGGGCGCACACTGCGCTGATATAGTGCATTATTGTATACTATGGGCGCACACTGCGTTGATATAGTGCATTATTGTATACTATGGGAGCACACTGCGCTGATATAGTGCATTATTGTATACTATGCGCGCACACTGCGCTGATATAGTGCATTATTGTATACTAGGGGCGCACACTGCGCTGATATAGTGCATTATTGTATACTATGGGCGCACACTGCGCTGATATAGTGCATTATTGTATACTATGGGCGCACACTGCGCTGATATAGTGCATTATTGTATACTATGGGCGCACACTGCGCTGATATAGTGCATTATTGTATACTATGGGCGCACACTGCGCTGATATAGTGCATTATTGTATACTATGGGCGCACACTGCGCTGATATACTGCATTATTGTATACTATGGGCGCACACTGCGCTGATATACTGCATTATTGTATACTATGGGCGCACACTGCGCTGATATAGTGCATTATTGTATACTATGGGCGCACACTGCGCTGATATACTGCATTATTGTATACTATGGGCGCACACTGCGCTGATATAGTGCATTATTGTATACTATGGGCGCACACTGCGCTGATATAGTGCATTATTGTATACTATGGGCGCACACTGCGCTGATATACTGCATTATTGTATACTATGGGCGCACACTGCGCTGATATACTGCATTATTGTATACTATGGGCGCACACTGCGCTGATATAGTGCATTATTGTATACTATGGGCGCACACTGCGCTGATATAGTGCATTATTGTATACTATGGGCGCACACTGCGCTGATATACTGCATTATTGTATACTATGGGCGCACACTGCGCTGATATAGTGCATTATTGTATACTATGGGCGCACACTGCGCTGATATACTGCATTATTGTATACTATGGGCGCACACTGCGCTGATATAGTGCATTATTGTATACTATGGGCGCACACTGCGCTGATATAGTGCATTATTGTATACTATGGGCGCACACTGCGCTGATATACTGCATTATTGTATACTATGGGCGCACACTGCGCTGATATAGTGCATTATTGTATACTATGGGCGCACACTGCGCTGATATAGTGCATTATTGTATACTATGGGCGCACACTGCGCTGATATACTGCATTATTGTATACTATGGGCGCACACTGCGCTGATATACTGCATTATTGTATACTATGGGCGCACACTGCACTGATATACTGCATTATTGTATACTATGGGCGCACACTGCGCTGATATAGTGCATTATTGTATACTATGGGCGCACACTGCGCTGATAGAGGGCATTATTATTCTCAGAAATGAGGCCTCAGTTACTTCTGCAGTGGTTGTTGACTCCTGTTGCTATAATTACAGATTTTAGAGCGACTTATCAGGTTGCCCCACCTTAGAGCACCGTGGCTTTAATTCTTTAAGACCCTTGGGCAAAAACTGTGTCAGGAGCTTCAAAGCTGAAAGCTGCATTCTACTTGCGATAGGCAACGAAATCAGTCTTACTGTGAAGCAATCTTCATAAACGAGGCCCTAGTTACTTCTGCAGTTGTTATAGGCAACCAGAACGATCTTACTGTGAGGCAATCTTCACAAATTAGGCCCCAGTTACCTGGGCACTGGTTGTTGACAGGCGATTATATAGTGTCAGACTTTAAAGTGAGTTATCAGATTGGCTCACCTTAGAACTATATGGTTGGTGCCCCTTTAATAATGTACTTTTGGGTGCAGTGGCTTTAATTCTTTAAAGCGCACCAATCACCAGGATACTCCTATAAAGACTAAAGCCAGTGCTATACTGGCACTATCAGGCTGATTTGAAACATACCTTTAGGTGTCAGCTCGGATGCATAGGTTTTGGAACACAAGCAAGTAAAGTTTGAAAAATGAGCAGCTTTTTGATTGGCAGAAGCTTGCGATCAGCTGATAGCTGGGGGGTATTTATAGTGAAACCCGCCCCCTGCCTGTTGTTCCTAGACCTGTTTATGCTAATTCTATTATAGAAGCATTTTACCAAGTGACTAGAAGGACCTGTGATGATGTCATACCCATGTGACCAGAAGGGGCGGGGCCTCAGCCAACAGAAAAATTGTGTTGCCTTTCTGGTATCAGCTATGTTGGCTGAGGCCCCGCCCCTTCTGGTCACATGGGTGGGCACCACATGCTCTTTTACCTCATTAAAAAAAAACAAACAAACCCAAAATATTTGGTATCGCTGTGTTCAGAAATTCCCGATCTATCAAAATATGAGAAAAAAAATTAAAAAGCAAAAATTACATTTTTCGTTACCGCAACATTACAGTAAGATATATTAACAGGCAATCAAAACATCACATCGACCAAAAAATGGTATCAGTAAAAACATCACCTCAAGAAGCAAAAAATAAGCCATCACTGAGCTCCAGAACCCAAAAAATGAGAGCGCTACCGGTCTCAGAATATGGCGCCAAAAGCAAAAAAATTTTGGAAGCTTCTGATTTTTTCCACCACTTTAAAAGAAAACTATACATGTTTGGTGTCCACAAACTCGTACCAACCTGGGGAATCATACTGATAGGCCAGTTTTACTATATAGTGAACACAGTAAATAAATACCCCCAAAAACAATTGTGGAATTCCATTTTTTTTTGGCAAGTTTACTGCATTTCGATTCATATTCTAGTACACGATATGGTAAAATTAGTAGTTTCATTCAAAAGTACAAAAAAGCAGGCCTTCATAGGATTATATTGACGGAAAAATAAAAAAAGTTACGGCTCTTGGAAGAAGGGGAAGGAGATAAACGAAACGCAAAATCGACCAGGAGGAGAAGGAGTTAACAATATTTAATAGCCTATCTAATTATTTTGTATGGCAATTTGTAGGCCTACAGTGAATTTTTGATGCCAGAATTCTACTGTGAATTTGCTGAGGGAAGCAGTTGCCAAAAGTGGAACTTTCTAAACCGGCTCTTGGTTTATTCCCAAAAAGTTCTGTCTTAAGAATATAAATACATGGAAAAATGATGACTTCATCAAGAAGAACCTGCATCAACAATCCTGATGGATTCTGCTCCATCTGTGGTGAGGACATAGTTGGAAAACAAGAAGTAGACCAAGCTTCTTTGGGAGGACAGCTTGAAGACCAGGAGAAGTCTTGGGCTTGACATATGCTTGGCAAAACCTGTGTGGAGCTCTTACGACAGAGGACAAATGGTGGAAGAAAAAGTTTAAACTTTGGTGTGGAGAAAACCAAAGAACCACCATGAAGAAGGGTGTAATAGTTACAAGAAAGCTCGGTGGAATTATCCCGAATTGGTATCAGCAAGACGATGTATTCCACATGGCAATGATGTTCCCATACAAATGATCTCCAGAAGATCAGACCATCCATGGCCAGACTCTGAAAAGACTACATAGGTAAGGATGGTTGACCTCGGGGAGATCAACATCCAACATCCAACTACTATTTTGTAGATCCTCCTTTTGCAAAAATCCCAGCCTCTAGTCGCTTCCTGTAGCTTTTAATGAGTTCCTGGATCCTGGATGAAGGTATATTTGACCATTCCTGTTTACAAAACAATTCCAGTTCAGTTAAGTTTGATGGTCGCCGAGCATGGACCGCCGCTTCAAATCATCCCACAGATTTTCAATGATATTCAGGTCTGGGGACTGGGATGGCCATTCCAGAACATTGTAATTGTTCCTCTGCATGAATGCCTGAGTAGATTTGGAGCGGTGTTTTGGATCATTGTCTTGCTGAAATATCCATCCCCTGCGTAACTTCAACTTCGTCACTGATTCTTGCACATTATTGTCAAGAATCTGCTGATACTGAGTTGAATCCATGCGACCCTCAACTTTAACAAGATTCCCGGTGCCGGCATTGGCCACACAGCCCCAAAGCATGATGGAACCTCCACCAAATTTCACTGTGGGTAGCAAGTGCTTTTCTTGGAATGCCGTGTTTTTTGCCTCCATGCATAACGCCTTTTTGTATGACCAAACAACTCAATCTTTGTTTCATCAGTCCATAGGATCTTCTTCCAAAATGTAACTGGCTTGTCCAAATGTGCTTTTGCATACCTCAGGCGACTCTGTTTGTGGCGTGCTTGCAGAAACGGCTTCTTTCGCATCACTCTCCCATACAGCTTCTCCTTGTGCAACGTGCGCTGTATTGTTGACCGATGCACATTGACACCATCTGCAGCAAGATGAAGCTGCAGGTCTTTGGAGGTGGTCTGTGTATTGTCCTTGACTGTTCTCACCATTCTTCTTCTCTGCCTTTCTGATATTTTTCTTGGCCTGCCACTTCTGGGTTTAACGAGAACTGTACCTGTGTTCTTCCATTTCCTTACTATGTTCCTCACAGTGGAAACTGACAGTTTAAAGCTCTGAGACGACTTTTTGTACCTTCCCCTGAACAACTATGTTGAATAATCTTTGTTTTCAGATCATTTGAGAGTTGTTTTGAGGAGCCCATGATGCCACTCTTCATAGGAGATTCAAATAGGAGAACAACTTGCAAGTGGCCACCTTAAATACCTTTTCTCATGATTGGATACACCTGCCTCTGAAGGTCAAAGCTCAATGAGGCTACAAAACCAATTTAGTGCTTTAGTAAGTCAGTAAAAAGTAGTTAGGAGTGTTCAAATCAAGAAATTGATAAGGGTGCCCATACTTTTGCACTGGTCAAATTTTGTTTAAATGCGGATTGCACATTTTCTGTTAGTACAATAAACCTCATTTCAATCCAGAAATATTACTCAGTCCATCAGTTATTAGATATATGAAACTGAAATAGCTGTTGCAAAAACCCAAATTGTTATAAAGAAAAAAGGTTAACATTAATAGGGGTGCCCAAACTTTTTCATATGACTGTAGATAGATAGAGGGATAGATGGAATCATAGATAGATAGATAGATACAGATGCATCTCAAATTAGAATATCATTGTTTAATATATATTATATAGATCCCTCTGAGTGCAATGACGCTATATATATATATATATATATATATATATACACATACATATATATATATACACACACATATATATATATATATATACATATACATATACATACACACACACTAGCTGTACTCCCCGGCTCCACCCGGGTTAATAACTGTTGTTAACAAAATAGAATGTATTAACAAAAATGTATTCTGCACACAAAAAACACAAAACAAATAGATAATAGATATAAATGTAATTATAATGTGTCTCCCCCTCTGTATATATCTCTCTGTCTGTCTGTCTGTCTCTTTCCCTGTCTGTCTCTTTCCCTGTCTGTCTCTTTCCCTGTCTGTCTCTTTCCCTGTCTGTCTCTTTCCCTGTCTGTCTCTTTCCCTGTCTGTCTCTTTCCCTGTCTGTCTCTTTCCCTGTCTGTCTCTTTCCCTGTCTGTCTCTTTCCCTGTCTGTCTCTTTCCCTGTCTGTCTCTTTCCCTGTCTGTCTCTTTCCCTGTCTGTCTCTTTCCCTGTCTGTCTCTTTCCCTGTCTGTCTCTTTCCCTGTCTGTCTCTTTCCCTGTCTGTCTCTTTCCCTGTCTGTCTCTTTCCCTGTCTGTCTCTTTCCCTGTCTGTCTCTTTCCCTGTCTGTCTCTTTCCCTGTCTGTCTCTTTCCCTGTCTGTCTCTTTCCCTGTCTGTCTCTTTCCCTGTCTGTCTCTTTCCCTCTCTTTCCCGGTTTGTCTCTTTCCCTCTCTTTCCCTGTCTGTCTGTTTCCCTGTGTCTGTCTCTGTCTCTTTGTGTCTGTTTCTTTACCTGTCTGTGTCTGTCTCTTAACCTGTCTCTCTCTTTCCCTGTCTGTCTCTTTCCCTGTCAGTGTCTCTTTGTCTGTGTCTGTCTCTTTGTGTCTGTCTCTTTCCCTGGCTGCATTGTGACATGCCAACATTCCATATAAGGGCGTGGCTGCGCATTCTTCTGAAGTTCTGGCTGCACAGTGGCTCCCAGCTCCATTCGCTTTAATGGAGGCAGGTTTTTTGGTGAATAACTGTAAAGCGCGGGGTTAAAATGTCCCCTCAAAACATAGCCTATGACGCTCTCGGGGACCAGACGTGTGAGTGTGCAAAATTTTGTGGCTGTAGCTGCGACGGTGCAGATGCCAATCCCGGACACACACACACACACACACACACAGCTTTATATATTAGATAATAAACACGTGAAATAGATCCCTCTGTGTGTAATGACTCTATACAATATGTGTGTGTGTTTCCTTTTTGTGTTTAATTACTGAAATAAATTAAATTTTTGATTATATCCTAATTTTTTGAGATGCAGTTGTAGATAGATAGAGGGATGGATAGAATGGATAAATAGATAGAGGGATGGATAGATAATGGATAAATAGATAGAGGGATGGATAGATAATGGATAAATAGATAGATAGATAGCTGGAGGGATAGATGGAGGGATAGATGGAGGGATAGATGGAGGGATAGATGGAGGGATAGCTGGAGGGATAGCTGGAGGGATAGCTGGAGGGATAGCTGGAGGGATAGCTGGAGGGATAGCTAGAGGGATAGCTAGAGGGATAGCTAGAGGGATAGCTAGAGGGATAGCTAGAGGGATAGCTAGAGGGATAGCTAGAGGGATAGCTAGAGGGATAGCTAGAGGGATAGATAGAGGGATAGATAGAGGGATAGATAGAGGGATAGATAGAGGGATAGATAGAGGGATAGATAGAGGGATAGATAGAGGGATAGATAGAGGGATAGATAGAGGGATAGATAGAGGGATAGATAGAGGGATAGATAGAGGGATAGATAGAGGGATAGATAGAGGGATAGAGGGATAGATAGAGGGATAGATAGATAGATAGATAGAGGGATAGATAGAGGGATAGATAGAGGGATAGATAGAGGGATAGATAGAGGGATAGATAGAGGGATAGATAGAGGGATAGATAGAGGGATAGATAGAGGGATAGATAGATAGATAGATAGATAGATAGATAGATAGATAGAGGGATAGATAGATAGATAGATAGATAGAGGGATAGATAGATAGATAGAGGGATAGATAGATAGATAGATAGATAGAGGGATAGATAGAGGGATAGATAAAGGGATAGATAGAGGGATAGATAGAGGGATAGATGGATAGATAGATAGAGGGATAGATGGATAGATAGATAGAGGGATAGATAGATAGATAGATAGATAGATAGATGGATAGATAGAGGGATAGATAGAGGGATAGATAGAGGGATAGATAGAGGGATAGATAGAGGGATAGATAGAGGGATAGATAGAGGGATAGATAGAGGGATAGATAGAGGGATAGATAGAGGGATAGATAGAGGGATAGATAGAGGGATAGATAGAGGGATAGATAGAGGGATAGATAGAGGGATAGATAGAGGGATAGATAGATAGATAGATAGAGGGATAGATAGATAGATAGAGGGATAGATAGAGGGATAGATAGAGGGATAGATAGATAGAGGGATAGATAGAGGGATAGATAGAGGGATAGATAGATAGAGGGATAGATGGATAGATAGATAGAGGGATAGATAGATAGATAGATGGATAGATAGATAGAGGGATAGATAGAGGGATAGATAGAGGGATAGATAGAGGGATAGATAGAGGGATAGATAGAGGGATAGATAGAGGGATAGATAGAGGGATAGATAGAGGGATAGATAGAGGGATAGATAGAGGGATAGATAGAGGGATAGATAGAGGGATAGATAGAGGGATAGATAGAGGGATAGATAGAGGGATAGATAGAGGGATAGATAGAGGGATAGATAGAGGGATAGATAGATAGATAGAGGGATAGATAGAGGGATAGATAGAGGGATAGATAGAGGGATAGATAGAGGGATAGATAGAGGGATAGATAGATAGATAGAGGGATAGATGGATAGATAGATAGAGGGATAGATGGATAGATAGATAGAGGGATAGATAGATAGATAGATAGATAGATAGATGGATAGATAGAGGGATAGATAGAGGGATAGATAGAGGGATAGATAGAGGGATAGATAGAGGGATAGATAGAGGGATAGATAGAGGGATAGATAGAGGGATAGATAGAGGGATAGATAGAGGGATAGATAGAGGGATAGATAGAGGGATAGATAGAGGGATAGATAGAGGGATAGATAGAGGGATAGATAGAGGGATAGATAGATAGATAGATAGAGGGATAGATAGATAGATAGAGGGATAGATAGAGGGATAGATAGAGGGATAGATAGATAGAGGGATAGATAGAGGGATAGATAGAGGGATAGATAGATAGAGGGATAGATGGATAGATAGATAGAGGGATAGATAGATAGATAGATGGATAGATAGATAGAGGGATAGATAGAGGGATAGATAGAGGGATAGATAGAGGGATAGATAGAGGGATAGATAGAGGGATAGATAGAGGGATAGATAGAGGGATAGATAGAGGGATAGATAGAGGGATAGATAGAGGGATAGATAGAGGGATAGATAGAGGGATAGATAGAGGGATAGATAGAGGGATAGATAGAGGGATAGATAGAGGGATAGATAGATAGATAGAGGGATAGATAGAGGGATAGATAGAGGGATAGATAGAGGGATAGATAGAGGGATAGATAGAGGGATAGATAGATAGATAGAGGGATAGATAGAGGGATAGATAGAGGGATAGATAGATAGAGGGATAGATAGAGGGATAGATAGATATTGGGATAGATAGATAGATAGAGGGATAGATAGATAGAGGGATAGATAGAGGGATAGATAGAGGGATAGATAGATAGAGGGATAGATGGATAGATAGATAGAGGGATAGATAGATAGATAGATGGATAGATAGATAGAGGGATAGATAGAGGGATAGATAGAGGGATAGATAGAGGGATAGATAGAGGGATAGATAGAGGGATAGATAGAGGGATAGATAGAGGGATAGATAGAGGGATAGATAGAGGGATAGATAGAGGGATAGATAGAGGGATAGATAGAGGGATAGATAGAGGGATAGATAGAGGGATAGATAGAGGGATAGATAGAGGGATAGATAGAGGGATAGATAGAGGGATAGATAGATAGATAGAGGGATAGATAGAGGGATAGATAGAGGGATAGATAGAGGGATAGATAGAGGGATAGATAGATAGATAGAGGGATAGATAGAGGGATAGATAGAGGGATAGATAGATAGATAGAGGGATAGATAGAGGGATAGATAGATATTGGGATAGATAGATAGATAGAGGGATAGATAGATAGATGGATAGATAGAGGGATAGATAGAGGGATAGATAGAGGGATAGATAGAGGGAGAGATAGAGGGATAGATAGAGGGATAGATAGAGGGATAGATAGAGGGATAGATAGAGGGATAGATAGATAGAGGGATAGATAGAGGGATAGATAGATATTGGGATAGATAGATAGATAGAGGGATAGATAGAGGGATAGATAGATAGATAGATAGATAGATAGATAGATAGATAGATAGAGGGATAGATAGATAGATAGAGGGATAGATAGATAGATAGATAGATAGATAGATAGATAGATAGATAGAGGGATAGATACAACTAGAGATGGTACCATTAAAGGTTCTATGGAAATGTCATCTTTTTTTCCTTTTTTTGCACCAGTTTTTTTTACAAATCTCCTCCCAAGTCTTTTTAAGTGTCCTTCCATGTGTAAGTATATAGAAAACATGCTCGCATAGCCAGTTCTGTAATACACAGAAACCAGCAGTAATTACTAATCTTCTTTGAACTATCAGGGCAACAAGATTAAAGTTATTTTGATTAAAAAAACAGAAAAAAAAAGTTGCATTTCATATCTTTCTGCTGATAAAGTGGAACACTGGTACAATGGTGACGCTTTGCCCCAAAGTGTTATTTTAATGAATCATTTTGTGTTCCTCTGATCTCATTGACTTCAGCAATTTCAGCTCACATTATTTCAAGCATAGACTATTTCGGCAAAAATGTCTGTTCTCAGGACGAGTCTATGGGTTGCCAGCATTAATCAAGATTAAATGGAAAGCCGCGTTATCTTTCCATTGAGATACATTTTGATTAGTTTAACAAGTTAATGAAATCGCACAAATCTCGGCTGCCTTTATAATAAAAAAAAAAACTAAAATAAAAAACTTAATTAAACTGTGAAATAGAGTAGAAAAATTACAACATGACAAATACAAGGGTCTATTTTTAGAGTTACAAGATAAGAAAACACGATGGTTAAAAGTAAAAAAAATACAAAATAAAGCAAAAACAAATCATGAAAAGTACAAACTGCGACACTTAATCATCAAGGATCGGAAGCAACTTTCATATTTATTTATATGAAAAACTTAAAGGGTTGTTTCAGAAAGACTAGTACTTTTCGTATACTTTCTTTATAAAGAAAAAAATGGCCACTTTTTGCTTCTATATTATTTATACAGTTCCTCTGAGTATTCCATTTTTTATTCTTTTTTAAATCGGCCATATAGTTTCAGAGATATGTGCTTTTATTGCAGAGGCGTGGCTCACAGGATCCTTGGGGGCGTGGCTCACAGGATCTGCAGGGGCGTGTCTTTAGACTCCTCTGCATTATTATCCTATGAGTAACACTCTCATAAAAAAATAGTACGAAATAAAAAGGCAATTGTGAAGCCGGGTCTATTTTCTGAAATACTCTGGTGAAATATATAGTAGGAAGATTTGGTCCACTATAGTAAAAAGATCCATAGCCAGACACGAGACTAGTCCGGCCTACTTATGCAAGTACCGCACAAAGTGATTGACAGGTCTCTTCTAGCGTGGCAAACATGGCTGTTCTATTGATTTCAGTGGACACTGGGTAATGTCACCACAGGAGGAATAACCACTGCAGATGGTAGCTGATCCCTGGTGACCAAGGCAGAAGGACACGTCATAATCAACCTAGGCAAGGGTGGGACGGATGCATGGTAAGTAAAGCACACAAGCTCCTATCCCCTTATCTCTTCTACCAACATTTTTAAATCGCTGGATTCTGGTCCCCATAGACTTATAAGGGGACCGAAAACCGGTCTGGAACCTGATTTTAAAAACCAGATCACACTGACCCACCGGTCCAAGTTATGTGCGCTCATCACTTGTCACCACATATGAGTTTAGGATATGTTTTAAATCAAAGACACCTCCAAAAAAAAAAAAAAAAAGAGCTACCACCAAGACGATGGCTCAATTGGAGAAGGCGCCCGAATTTGACAAATTTTTTCCTTTTACGATGAAGGAGAAAAAAAAATAGGAAAATTAAAAATTAAGAATGAATGGGTCACCACATCTTAGTTTTGGATGTGTTTTAAAGAAAAGGTAACCAAGGAATTAGAAAATGAAAGATTCCCACCAAGACGGTAGCTAAGATTTGGGAAATTTTTCCCTTTTACGATGAAGAAAAAAAGTGGATAAATTAAAGAATAAATAAATAAATAATAATAATAATAATAAATAAAGAATTAATAGGTCATCACATCTGAGTTTTGGATATGTTTTAAAGTCAAGGTACCCAAGGAATAAAAAAAAATAAATAAAAGATCTACCACCAAGACGATAGCTCAATTGGAGAAGGCGCCCGGATCTGGAAATGATTTTCCCATTTATGACGAAGAAAAAATTTTATAAAGAAAAATAAATGATAAATGATGAATGGTCACCACATTTGAGTTTTGGATGTTTTAAAGAAAAGGTACCCAAGGAATAAAAAAAAAAATGAGCTACCACCAAGACGATAGCTTTATTGGAGAGGGCACCCGGATTTAAGAAGGTGCCTGGATTTGGGATTTTTTCCCTTTACAATGAAGGAAAAAATAAATTGGAAAATGAAAAATTACCACTGAACGGTCACCACACCTGAGTTTTGGTTATGGTTTAAAGAAAAAGTAACCAAGGAATAAGAAAAATATATCTACCCACCAAGATGATAGCTAAGATTTGGGAATTCGTTCCCTTTTTTGACGAAGAACAAAAAAAAGGGAAACGAAAAATAAAGAATCAATGGGTCACCACATCTGAGTTTTGGATATGTTTTAAAGAAAAGAAACCCAAGGATTAGAAAAATAAAGAGCTACCGCCAAGACGATAGCTCCATTGGAGAAGGCACACGGATTTGGGGATTTTTTTTCCTTTTTATGATAAAACGAAAGAAAATTGGAAAATTAAAAATTAAGACTGAACGGTCACTCCATCTGAATTTTGGATACCCTTTAAAGAAAAGATACCTAAGAAATAAAATACATAAAAGAGCTACCACCAAGACGATAGCTCCACTGAAGAAGGTGCCCAGATTTGGAAATTATTTTCCCATTTATGACTTAGAAAAAAAATTTCAAAAAGAAAAATAAAGAATGAATGGGTCACCACATTTGAGTTTCGGATATGTTTCAAAGAAAAGATAGTCAAGGAATAAAAGAAAATAAAAGAGCTACCACCAAATATGATAGCTCAATTAAAGAAGGGAAACAGATTTTGGATATTTTTCCCCTCAAGGAATAAAAGAATAGGGGAGCTAGCACCAAGATAATATTCAATTGTAGAAGGCATCCGGATTTTGGATTTTCTTTTGTTTTATGATGGAGAAAGAAAATTGGAAAATGAAAAATTAAGACTGAATGGTCACCACATCTGAGTTTTGGGCATGTTTTAAAGAAAAGATAGTCAAAAAGTAAAAAAGAGCTACCACCAAGACAAGAGCTCCATTGTAGAAGGCCCCCGGGATTTGGGATTTTTTTTCCATTTTATGATTAAGAAAAAGAAAACTGTAAAATTAAACATTAAGAACGGTCACAACATCTGAGTTTTGGATAGGTTTTTAAGAAAAGATAGCCAAGGAATAAAAAAAAAAAAAAACACCGAGACGATAGGTCATTTGGAAAAGGCGCCTAATTTGGCAATTCTTTTACGTTTTGTAATGAAAGGAAAAAAAATGGAAAATTAAAAATTAAGACTGAATGGAACACCCTGTCTGAGTTTTGGATATGTTTGAAAGAACAGCTACCCAAGGAATTAAAACAACTAAAATAAAAGCTACCATTAAGACAATAGTTAAAATTTGGGATTTTTTTCCCTTTTACGATGAAGAAGAAAAAAATTAGAAAATAAGGAATTAATAGGTCATCACATCTGAGTTTTGAATATGTTTTAATGACAAGATATCCAAGGAATAAAACAATTAAATAAAAGAGCTACCACCAAGATGATAGCTCCATTCGAGAAGGTGCCTGGATCTGGAAATGATTTTATCATTTAGGATGAAGAAAAAGAATTGGAATATGAAAAATAAAGATGAATGGTCACCACATCTGAGTTTTGGTTATGTTTTAAAGAAAAGGTAACCAAGGAATAAGAAAATATAATATCTACCACCAAAGATGATAGCTCAACTGAAGAAGGTGCACAGATTTTGGAGTTTTTTTCCCCCTCAAAGAATAAAAAAAACTAGAAGAGCTACCACCAAGAAGATAGTTCCAGTGGAGAAGGTGGCCAGATTTGGGATTTTTTTTTTCTGTTTTATGATGGCGAAAGAAAATTGGAAAATGAAAATTTAAGAATGAATGAGTCACTAGGTTTCAGTTTTGGATATGTTTTTAAGAAAAGGTGCTCAAGAAATAATAATAAAAAAAAAAAAAAAAAAAAAATAGAAGAGCTACCACCAAGACGATAGTTCTCTTGGCGAGGACGCCCGGATTTGGGATTTTTTTTCCTGTTTTATGAAGAAGAGAAAGAAAATTGGAAAATTAAGAATGAATGGTCACCACATTTGAGTTTTGGATATGTTTTAAAGAAAAGGTACTCAAGAAATAAAAAAAAAAAATAGAAGAGCTACCACCAAGACGATAGCTCAATTGGACAAGGTGCACAGATTTTTGGAGTCATTTCTCTTTGATGAAGAAGAAGAAAAAATTAGAAAATGAAAAATAAAAAAAAGAATGGTCACCACATTTGAGTTTTCGATGGGTTTCAAAGAAAAGGTACCCAAGGAATAAAAAAATGTAAGAGTTACCACCAAGACGATAGCTCAATTGAAGAAGATGCACAGATTTTGGCGTTTTTTCCCTCAAAGAATAAAAGAAATAGAAGAGTTACCACCAAGACGATAGCTCAATTGAAGAAGATGCACAGATTTTGGAGCTTTTATCCTCAACGAATAAAAGAAATAGAAGAGTTACCACCAAGACGATAGCTCAATTGGACAAGGTGCACAGATTTTGGAGTTTTTTCCCTCAAAGAATAAAAGAAATAGAAGAGTTACCACCAAGACGATAGCTCAATTGAAGAAGATGCATAGATTTTGGAGCTTTTTTCCTCAACGAATAAAGAAATAGAAGAGCTACCACCAAGACGATAGCTCAATTGGACAAGGTGCACAGATTTTTGGAGTCATTTCTCTTTGATAATGAAGAAGATAAAATTAGAAAATGAAAAATAAAAAAATTAATGATCACCACATTTGAGTTTTCGATAGGTTTCAAAGAAAAGGTACCCAAGGAATAAAAAAATTAAAGAGCTACCACCAAGACGATAGCTCAATTGAAGAAGATGCACAGATTTTGGAGCTTTTTTCCTCAACGAATAAAGATATAGAAGAGCTACCACCAAGACGATAGCTCAATTGGAAATTTTTTTTACCTTCTATGGTTGAGGAAAAAAATGTAAAAGTAAAAATAATGTGAGGATGGGTCACTACACCTGAGGTTTGGATATGTTTTGAAGTTAAGACACCCGAACGACAAGAGCTACCACCAAGACGATGGATCAATGACGGAAGCCTACAAATCCTCGGTAAATTCCAAATATTAGCTGTGTCAGAGTATCATTCATTCCAGTCGTTAGAAAGTCGCCTAGTTTGGAGTATATCAAAATTCTTCCAGCCATGAGCTATATCCATGCCAGAAATAAGCCGCTCTAATCCAAGATCAGCCCAGATATTTCTAAACATACGTCTTCACAAATCAAAAATCATACTGCATAACAAAAATGCAGATATTTATGACCTTGTGAACGAAGTACAAAGCCAATCTCTTCTCTCCAACTTTACTGACGAAATACTGGATTTAAGACCTGTTTAAATTCCTCTCACGGCTTGTTCCCTTTCATCAAGTACATAGAAGTGTGCATGTGAGGCAGAAATATGGAGCGCCTTGCAAATAAAGAAGAAAAGAATATCTTTACCTTCATGCAAGAGCATTTCATGAGTGTGACGATAATGAAATGGGAAAGGGGGCATGAATGTGAATGTAAAAATAGAAAAAAGGCATCTAGGGTTCGGGAGAACTTCCATTACATGTGCAAGTGTCACTTTGGTGTAAATGCTCCTGACATTTCCCTATTATCAAGGCTTGAAATATGCACTCATCCAAGATGAGTGAAGAATTAAAGACGACAAGTAGGGCCAGGACATTTAAGAAAGTAGGAGTACAGAATCGGAGGTGGAACACTTCGGCAATTAACCTCGGTGCACAAAATATTGTGGAACGGGGCCAAGCACAACACAATGGTCATTTCCCTTCTTGCCAAAAAATTCAGAAGAGCCAAAAGAGAGAAGCAAAGTCTGGATGTATAAAAGTGAATAGGATAACTGAAGTGAGCACTAATATATATATATGAGTGCAAGCCAAAAATACATACTATATATAAGAATAAGGCTGCACATCAAACTTAGATAATGGTATAATGCCTCAAGCATATGGAAAAATATTGGAATATACAATGAAAAATGCTACTTGCTAATTTGAACATGTGAATAATGAATTGCATACCTGCTATGAATATTAGGAAAAAGGAGATATTTAGCAATCACATTGATCAATGTAACTGAGCCCCAAGGCCTCGTCAAGGCATATCTCTATATTGGGGTCCCTAGCTCTGTGACCCTAACTGTGTGTCATCTCATTGCAATTAAAAACTGCTATGGGTGGAGAGGGGTAACTAAGGACTTTCTTATATAGGAGATGGAAAAAACATGGCCGAAAGGGGCGGAGCTGTGTTCACATTCAGAAAAAAAACCACATATAACACACATTTCCATCTCCTATATAAGAAAGTCCTTAGTTACCCCTCTCCACCCATAGCAGTTTTTAATTGCAATGAGATGACACACAGTTAGGGTCACAGAGCTAGGGACCCCAATATAGAGATATGCCTTGACGAGGCCTTGGGGCTCAGTTACATTGATCAATGCGATTGCTAAATATCTCCTTTTTCCTAATATTCATGGCAGGTATGCAATTCATTATTCACATGTTCAAATTAGCAAGTAGCATTTTTCATTGTATATTCCAATATTTTTCCATATGCTTGAGGCATTATACCATTATCTAAGTTTGATGTGCAGCCTTATTCTTATATATTGGATGTATAAAAGAACACTGAACCGGTGGATCAAAAGTATCCGAGAAGAAGAAAACTTATTAAAGTTCTGAACTTTGCAACACTTTGGATGGTTGCGTCAGGAGAAACGCAACACGGAGAAGAACTGAACGGAATAGTCAATATCTACATCTTCTCTTCATGAACAGAATTCAAGGCAAATACTTAAAAGTGGTTGTCCACTACTTTTCCATAGATGGCCTATCCTTAGGATAGGTCATTGATGGCTGATCGGCCGGGGTCCGACACCTGGCACCCCCAACGATCAGCTTCTTTTTCAGTGCCGGAAATGCTCAGTTCCGGAGCTGCCCCGTCTTCCGACAGTGGCTGCGGCTGGGTACAACACATCTGCATCCTAAAGAGCTGATTTGGAGGTGGATATGGAGTACCGGCCACGGTCACTATCAGTCAACAGGGCAGCTTCGGAACTAAGCATCTTTGAGCACCTGTTGCTATTGCCGGACTCTAGAGCAGCTAATCAGTGGAGGTGCCGGGTGTAGGATCCAGGACAATCAGACATTGATAACCTATCCTAAGGATAGGCCCTCAATGTAAAAGTAGTGGACAACCACTTTAAGTTTCAAAATGGACCAACAGAAAACACAAGTGTTTACTACAAAATGTTTTTCGTATTTATGCTCCAGAATTGAAAGAATTTTCCAAACGGAGGCTTTACTTTACGGTAAGGAACTCTAGTTGACCTTCAGCATTTGGCGAAACGCATCATGTCTGGTCAGTTCCCTTAAAAATAAAAACAGTTGCCCAAACTTGAGTTTGGAAATTAAAGGGCCTTTTGGTCATACCAGATCAGTTAGTGACAACTTTGTGTGGGCCTATAAAGTAAAGTGGGCAAAACACGATAGATAAATGCCATTCGCCGATTCCAGAAAACTGCCCTAAAACACTTCGAAAAGTGGCGAACATTTTTACCCATTGCAGTCGCACAAATATCTTGAGTTTTGATATTTACTCAACAGTTTCGGGCAGCTCTGTCAAAGTTGGTGGTTCTAGAGAGGATTGGGGCAGAGCATCAAATTTATCAATAGCGGCATCATTTCTTACGTCAGATATGTTACTCCAGTCCTAGGCGTAACCATGCTGACAAGGCGCGTACCACTGATCACATGTGCCAAAATCATTAAATGGTTTATGTCTTTTACTAAATTCCTGCAGGACACTCATTAAAACGGCCATATGAAAATCTAATATTAATGAATCGGGGCTTATAGTTCATTTTTTAATTCATTCTATCACTAGATTTCCAATATATATACCGCAATTCTTCCAGTATTACTTTATGTAGTTGATCCATTCCGTCTGAAAATTATTGGTGTACTGCAATTCTGTTGGGCCATGTTATCTTAC
The DNA here is from genome assembly GCF_048569485.1 of Anomaloglossus baeobatrachus. Lineage (NCBI taxonomy): Eukaryota > Metazoa > Chordata > Amphibia > Anura > Aromobatidae > Anomaloglossus > Anomaloglossus baeobatrachus. Next base: position 112,149,994 of record NC_134364.1, read on the forward strand.
GGAGACCACCTGGGAATTATTTGACTTAATCATCTCAGTCACTAAGACTTCTGCACAGACTGTACCAGTAAAATTCACCACATGGCGCTATCGCAGGTACTAATGATGACTAGACAGCTCCAGTAATAATGGAAGAGATCACAGTTCAGCTTACATATAATGTCTTAGCATATTTAAGAGACTATAGAGAGAAACATAATCACACTGAGTCCCCATGCCAGACCGAGATACTTCTGGTTCTAACTGCCCATGTAAAAATACAAGGTGAAATCTGGAGAGAGGTAAAGAGGAGGCTAAAGTAAATTAAAGTAAGTAACGTATGTACAAGAGAAATACCGAGAGGGAAAGACAATAAGGTAGGACGTACAAGGAAGAAAAAAAGTTAGTGTTTGTGTCCTATCTCTCCCCAGAAAATGTTGGGGGAAAAGAAAAGTCAGGCATGGTGGTATCCAACATGTACATTCCTGTTGAGCACAGGGGTGCCATGCAGCAGCTTAATCTCATTTTCCCACAGAGAAGGCGGGTGGAGTGTAATATGAAGAAACTAAACAAGTCACAGGTAATACGATCAGCCCATATCCTGATAAGCAAATTAGCTTTTTCCTATAGGCAGAGTATCTAGTGCTAACATACTCTGCACTGATGAGTGGCAAAACCACCGAAACAGCTGTCTGCAGATGGAGGCCTTTTGGCATCACTAGAGGGCCAACGTTGACTTATAGGGTCATTACTAACAGTAGGGGGCACTAGAGAGCCAGTTTTTCTTCTTTTTTTTTTTTTTTTAGGAGGCGGCTAATTTTCATACCTTTTTTCTCAGGGACCACTGCCTCACTTTAGAAGCGTCCCTAATCCTCAAGAAAAGCTTTATTCCCCAGACCACTACATCATGGACAACAGGACCTTTTTGTTCAATGCTTTTTAGGGACTGTGAACGTCATGAACGTGGAAGGTAGAACCGGTTGCAGGTCGGTCCGATTATGGAGGTTTTCCAGTTTCAGAAAATCTAGCTCTTGAACCAGTTGCAGGTCGGGTCAGTAGAGGGGTTTTCCAGTTTAGGAAAATCTCGCTCTTGAACCGGTTGCAGGTTGGTTCAGTAGAGCTAGAGGGTGGAGTGTAAGATGAAGAAACTAAACAAGTCACAGGTAATGGGGTCAGCCCATATCCTGATATGCAAATTAGCTTTTTCCAATAGGCAGAGTATGTAATGCTAACCACTCTGCACTAATGAGTGGCAAAACCCCTGAAACAGCTGTCTGCAGATGGAGACCTTTTGGCATCACTAGAGGGCCAACGTTGACTTATAGGGTCATTACTAACAGTAGGGGGCACTATAGAGCCTGTTTTTCTTTTTTTTTTAGGAGGTGGCTAATTTGCATACCTTTTTTCCCAGGGACCACTGCCTCACTTCACAAGCGTCCCTAATCCACAAGAAAAGTTTTATTCCCCAGACCACTATTTCATGGCCGACAGGACATTTTTTTTCATGGCTTCTTAGGGACTGTGAAAGTCATGAACATGGAAGGTAGAAACGATTGCAGGTCGGTCCGATTTAGAGAGGTTTTCCAGGTTCGGAAAATCTCATTCTTGAACCGGTTTGCAGGTCGGTTAAGTAGAGGGATTTTCCAGTTTCTGAAAAACTCTCTCTTGAACTGGTTGCAGGTCAGTTTGGTTTAGAGGGGTTTTCCAGTTTAGGAAAACCTCTCTCTTGAACCAGTTACAGAGGGGTTTTCCAGTTTAGGAAAATCTCGCTCTTCAAGCGGTTGCAGGTCGGTTCAGTATAGAAGGGTTTTCTGGTTTTGGGAAATCTCTATTGAACTGGTTGCAAGTAGGTTCGATTTAGAGAGTTTGTACAGTTTTGGAAAATCTCTTTCTTGAACTGGTTGAAGGTCGGTTTGGTATAGAAGGGTTTTCCAGTTTCGGAAAATCTCGTTCTTCAACCGGCTGCAGGTCGGTTCAGTATAGAAGGGTTTTCCAATTTCGGAAAATCTCTTTCTTGAACCGGATGCAGGTCGGTTTGGTTTAGAGGGGTTTTCCAGTTTCGGAAAATCTCCTTCTTGAACTGGTTGCAGGTCGGTTTGGTTAAGAGCGGTTTTCCAGTTTCGGAAAATCTCTCTCTTGAACTGGTTGCAGGTCGGTTTGGTTTAGAGGGGTTTTCCAGTTTCGGAACATCTCCATCTTGAACTGGTTGCAGGTCGGTTTGGTTAAGAGCGGTTTTCCAGTTTCGGAAAATCTCTCTCTTGAACTGGTTGCAGGTTGGTTTGGTTTAGAGGGGTTTCCCAGTTTCGGAAAATGTCTCTCTTGGTTGTAGCCAAGTTTTGGAAATAACAAAAACAGACAAAAAAACAGCTGCCACAAATGGTAAAATGACTTTGGGGGGGAAAAGGAGGCTTATGTTATGCATCAACACAACAGAGAAATGACAAACATAACATAGTGTAAAAAAAATGTAAAAAAAAGCTAAATAATGGAATGACACCGTCAAGAGCAGGAAGCAACAAGGTGCCGTAAATCAGTGATTTACAACTCCTCGGTGTGGTTGTGATTTCTGGTGATGACACATTATAGAACATGCTAAGTTCCCAGGAACAAAGTAAAAATTATACTCTGAATAGACAGAAATAATAATGAGCCAGCAAGGTGGTTTTGTGCATCAGTGACTAGTGGTGGAGCGACTGCCAGCCCTCTGGATAGCGAGCATGATTCAATTCTCAGCGCCTGACAGTCGAGCAGAAAATCAATGAGGCAGACAGACTCGGCAGTCTTCCAGATCCTTTCTGCCAGGCCAAGGCTCATTTTCTTGCACATTAGTTTGCTCGGGCAGCCAAGAAGAAATGATTTCAATGGCCTACATCGCAACATTGAATAATAAGGATGTACGGTAATATAGTTGTCATCGCGATTATAGAAATAAGAGCTACAATGGGAAAGAAAGACATCTGAACGACGTACCAATACAATTCAGCAGCCTGGTGTGTCGGGCAAGACTAATGACTCAACGCTTTCGAAGCCCGTTGGATATTTTTGGTAGCCAAACAAGAAGAACCTCCATAGACATCAGTAGTGATGAGCGGGCACTACCATGCTCAGGTGCTCAGTACTAGTAACTAGTGATGAGTGGGCACTACCATGCTCAGGTGCTCAGTACTTGTAACTAGTGATGAGCGGGCACTACCATGCTCAGGTGCTCAGTACTTGTAACTAGTGATGAGCGGGCACTACCATGCTCAGGTGCTCAGTACTGGTAACTAGTGATGAGCGGGCACTACCATGCTCGGGTGCTCAGTCCTAGTAACTAGTGATGAGCGGGCACTACCATGCTCAGGTGCTCAGTCCTAGTAACTAGTGATGAGCGGGCACTACCATGCTCAGGTGCTCAGTAATGGTAACTAGTGATGAGCGGGCACTACCATGCTCGGGTGCTCAGTCCTAGTAACTAGTGATGAGCGGGCACTACCATGTTCGGGTGCTCAGTACTGGTAACTAGTGATGAGTGAGCACTACCATGCTCGGGTGCTCTGTACTGGTAACTAGTGATGAGCGGGCACTACCATGCTCGGGTGCTCAGTACTCGTAACTAGTGATGAGCGGGCACTACCATGCTCGGGTGCTCGGTACTGGTAACTAGTGATGAGCGGGCACTACCATGCTCGGGTGCTCGGTACTGGTAACTAGTGATGAGCGGGCACTACCATGCTCGGGTGCTCAGTACTGGTAACTAGTGATGAGCGGGCACTACCATGCTCGGGTGCTCAGTACTCGTAACTAGTTCTGCAAGGTCTGACTGACTGCTAGTGTGAGACATGTCACGACTGACAATCTGCTCTCCTGATCTCCATGTCTCTCTCCTGCCTCTTCCAATGTAAGGTGGCTTAGGAGGGGAGTGTGGATTGTACTGACAGATTTCCAAACCCAATGCATTTTCATACACTTCATTTTTGAAAACACCTTTTTAAATCACAATTTTTTGAAAAACGGAATTTAAGAGTGAAAAAACCTCCAATAATCGGTAACAGTTTTGTGGCATCGGTTCAGGGGCTTCTTTGGGAAGTCATGGAAAAAATGTGCGAAAAGTTTCTTTTTTTTTCTTCCCATTTCATCTAACGCACTTCATAGAACACGACAAAGCCGCGGAAGCAGTGAGCGCACACTCCCAACACGACACAGCCGCGGAAGCATCGAGCGCACACTCCCAACACGACACAGCCGCAGAAGCATCGAGCGCACACTCCCAACACGACACAGCCGCGGAAGCATCGAGCGCACACTCCCAACACGACACAGCCGCGGAAGCATCGAGCGCACACTCCCAACACGACACAGCCGCAGAAACATCGAGCGCACACTCCCAACACGACACAGCCGCGGAAGCATCGAGCGCACACTCCCAACACGACACAGCCGCGGAAGCATCGAGCGCACACTCCCAACACGACACAGCCGCAGAAGAATCGAGCGCACACTCCCAACACGACACAGCCGCGGAAGCATCGAGCGCACACTCCCAACACGACACAGCCGCGGAAGCATCGAGCGCACACTCCCAACACGACACAGCCGCGGAAGCATCGAGCGCACACTCCCAACACGACACAGCCGCAGAAGCATCGAGCGCACACTCCCAACACGACACAGCCGCAGAAGCATCGAGCGCACACTCCCAACACGACACAGCCGCAGAAGCATCGAGCGCACACTCCCAACACGACACAGCCGCGGAAGCATCGAGCGCACACTCCCAACACGACACAGCCGCGGAAGCATCGAGCGCACACTCCCAACACGACACAGCCGCAGAAGCATCGAGCGCACACTCCCTACACGACACAGCCGCGGAAGCATCGAGCGCACACTCCCAACACGACACAGCCGCAGAAGCATCGAGCGCACACTCCCAACACGACACAGCCGCAGAAGCATCGAGCGCACACTCCCAACACGACACAGCCGCAGAAGCATCGAGCGCACACTCCCAACACGACACAGCCGCGGAAGCATCGAGCGCACACTCCCAACACGACACAGCCGCAGAAGCATCGAGCGCACACTCCCAACACGACACAGCCGCAGAAGCATCGAGCGCACACTCCCAACACGACACAGCCGCGGAAGCATCGAGCGCACACTCCCAACACGACACAGCCGCAGAAGCAGTGAGCGCACACTCCCAACACGACACAGCCGCAGAAACATCGAGCGCACACTCCCAACACGACACAGCCGCGGAAGCAGTGAGCGCACACTCCCAACACGACACAGCCGCAGAAACATCGAGTGCACACTCCCAACACGACACAGCCGCAGAAACATCGAGCGCACACTCCCAACACGACACAGCCGCAGAAGCATCGAGCGCACACTCCCAACACGACACAGCCGCAGAAACATCGAGCGCACACTCCCAACACGACACAGCCGCAGAAGCAGTGAGCGCACACTCCCAACACGACACAGCCGCAGAAGAATCGAGTGCACACTCCCAACACGACACAGCCGCAGAAACATCGAGCGCACACTCCCAACACGACACAGCCGCAGAAGCATTGAGCGCACACTCCCAACATGACACAGCCGCAGAAGCAGTGAGCGCACACTCCCAACACGACACAGCCGCGGAAGCATCGAGCGCACACTCCCAACATGACACAGCCGCAGAAGCAGTGAGCGCACACTCCCAACACGACACAGCCGCAGAAACATCGAGCGCACACTCCCAACACGACAAAGCCGCAGAAGAATCGAGCGCACACTACCAACACGACACAGCTGCAGAAACATCGAGCGCACACTCCCAACACGACACAGCCGCAGAAGCAGTGAGCGCACACTCCCAACACGACACAGCCGCAGAAGAATCGAGCGCACACTCCCATCACGACAAAGCCACAGAAACATCGAGCGCACACTCCCAACACGACACAGCCGCAGAAGCAGTGAGCGCACACTCCCAACACGACACAGCCGCAGAAGCAGTGAGCGCACACTCCCAACACGACACAGCCGCAGAAACATCGAGCGCACACTCCCAACACGACACAGCCGCGGAAGCAGTGAGCGCACACTCCCAACACGACACAGCCGCAGAAACATCGAGCGCACACTCCCAACACGACACAGCCGCAGAAACATCGAGCGCACACACTTCCAGAAGGAGCGATTAATTATGGAACATCATTCGCCTGCCAAATGAAGATGTTCTGTAAAGTTAGCGCCGAGGTACTGCTGAACACTGTGAACGCCCCAGCGCTGTGCACTCCGGGGTGTGCGATACGCTACCTACAATATGTGTCATGTACCTAGCCACGAGGAGCAGAACAGGGCGCCCTGCAAAACACTGGCATCCAGCAAACATGACTACGAGCGGCGATGGCTGCCTCTTGCGGTGCCACCTGGGGTCTGTTCACATTACTCTCCCCGCTTCAAAAAGGCAGTAACAAAAGACGCAAATCGTTGATGGATTTCTCACAGATCATGAAGCAGAGCCTGTATGGTTTGTGAGAAAGCCATCAACGATTTGCACCTTTTTTAAATGAGAGGCGTTCACACAAAAAACTGTCGGAAATGCAATGATGGATCGGGCCATTGTCTTTTTTAAGCCATTGCTTTTAGAATACATCATCAATTTCTGATCTATTCCAGTTATAGGAACCGATCTGCAGACAGCGGCCATAGAAAGGACTTCTAGTGACGGGTATAACGGGGCCGGGGTGACAGGCTCATATTAACAGCTACGTTCTGATCATGTGCAGCCTCCCTTCATGTATAGGAACGTGCTCCCAATGGGCTTTCTGGTCTAACACTGGAGATACCAGGGCGGTGGAAGTAAGAAGAGGCTGCTCACACTGCTGTCCATCAGATCTAATACCGCAGATACCAAGCGTGTTTATGGAAGAAAAGGCTGCTCACACTGATGTCCACCTTGTCTATCTGATATAATACTGGTGATATTAGGGGTTCTGAGGTAAGAAGAGGCTGCTCACACTGCTGTCCACCCTGTCTGTGAGATCTAATACCAGAGATACCAAGGGGTTATGAGGTAAGAAGAGGCTGCTCACACTGCTGTACACCCTGTCTATCTGATCTAATACCGGAGATACCAAGCGTGGTTATGTAAGAAAAGGTTGCTCACACTGCTGTCCACCTTGTCTATCTGATATAATACTGGTAATATTAGGGGTTCTGAGGTAAGAAGAGGCTGCTCACACTGCTGTCCACCTTGTCTATCTGATATAATACTGGTAATATTAGGGGTTCTGAGGTAAGAAGAGGCTGCTCACACTGCTGTCCACCCTGTCTAACTAATTTAATACTGGAGAAATCGGGCGTGTTGATGTAAGAAATGCTGCTCACATCCTTGTCCACCCTGTCTATCTGATCTAACACTGGGGATACCAGGCGTGATTATGTAAGAGGCTGCTGTCATTCCTGGCTATCATATTTAATACTGGTGATACTAGGGGTGTTGATGTAAGAAGAGGCTGCTTACACTGCTGTAAATACTGTATTTGAGCAAATATTGCAGATACCAAAGGTACAGATTAAAAAAAAATGCACACACTGCTGTCCATGTTGTCTATCTGATCTAATATTAGAGATAACTAGAGTGCTGAAGTAAGAGGATGTTGCTTACACTGCTGTCTACGCTATCTGATCTAGAACTGGAATTACCAGGTGTGCTGAAGAAATCAGAGGCTGCCCACACTGCTGTCTACCCTGTCTATTTTATTAATACTGAAGATACCAGGGGTATGAAAATAAAAAGAGGCTGCACACAATGCTGTCCATCCTGTATATCTGATATAATAATGGAGATTCCAAGACTGCTGAAGAAGCTGCTGCTTACACTGCTATCCACACTGTATCTGATCTAATACTGTGGAGATATCAGGGATGTTGAAATAAGAAGAGGCTTCTCACACTGCTGTCCACTCAGTCTATCTAATCTAACATTGGATATACCAGGGATCTTGAGGTAAAAAGAGGCTGCTAACACTGGTGTCCATCTGGTCTCTCTGATCTAATACTGAATATGCCAGGGATGTTAAGGTAAGAAGAGGCTGCTCACACTCCTGTCTACCTAGTCAATCTGATCAAATACTGGATATGCCAGGGGTGCTGAGGGAAGAAGAGACTGCTCACACTGCTGTCCACCCTGTCCCTATGATCGAATACTGGAGATACAATCGGTGCTGAGGGAAGAAGAGACTGCTCACACTCCTGTCTACCTAGTCAATGATCGAATACTGGATATGCCAGGGGTGCTGAGGGAAGAAGAGACTGCTCACACTGCTGTCCACCCTGTCCCTATGATCGAATACTGGAGATACAATCGGTGCTGAGGGAAGAAGAGGCTGCAAATGCTATCGACAACCGATTTAAAGCATACTAGTGATAATAAGCCTTGGAAATGGAGGGTAAATATAGAAATGCCTATGATCCTGACCCTAGTTCAAACACGACTGTGCAAAATGGGAAAGGGGGTGGGATCTGACCAAAATTAAACATTTGCTAGGAAGACACAAGGCAAGTTCTGCTATGAATGTAGGAATGGTACTGTATCAATAGATACATATAATAACCAAGCCTTTATGTGTGATTAGAGTTCCCTTTTAATCTCCTAATATGAAAAGTAAGAGTTAATAGAAAGTCGGGAGGAATCCAGCACGGAGTTGTGAGACGACGTCCCGTATAACGTCACTCTCTGGAGCTGTTCTTCCCTTGCACGCGATGAAACGCCAGCGCACTTAATAACGTGCATTACACCAAAGCATCAAACGCTGCACTATCAAATGCCTTGTTATAAGTAATTAATGGACTTAAGCTCTGTTTATTGAAGTCAGAAGTGCTCCGGGTAAATGTGCGAATATATTTTAAGCTAATTAGACACTTGTGGTTTGATGTGAAAGAAGCAGCAATAAAATGGGATGAGAAGGGGAGAACTACAGCATTGTTATAGCGAGTATCAATAGGAGACACGTGACCATTACAGAGGAAAGAAACTTTTGGGGTTTGTTTTTTTTTTTTAATTGGAAAGTTTTGAAACTTTGCAAATCACTTTTTTTTTTTTAAGGCAATTTGTCTTCATTTCTGTAAAAAAAAAAAGCATGTGTCTCCAAACCCCTGATTTTCCACAGTCTATTTGCTTACCATCAGCTGCATTTGGAGTACAGATGATGGCAGTGATGGGTCACCTATTGTTTCCTCTATGAATGTTCACCATCACCAGCTGAGCGAGGCACCAGGGCTAAGCTAACCCATCACTGCCATCAGCTGTACTCCTAATTAATATGTTGTGGCATCAATGGAGCTGGAGTTAGGAATGCATGTAAGAAGCTTTCACACCCGTGATTTTCCCCAGTCTATTTGCTTACCATCTGCTGCATCTGGAGTACAGATGATAGCAGTGATTGGGCACCTATTGTTTCCTCTTTGAATGTTCTGCTTATCAAAAAATTCACCATCACCAGCTTAGTGGGGCACTGGGGCTAAGCTGACCCATCACTGCCATCAGCTGTACTCCTAATTAATATGTTCTGGCATCAATGGAGCTGATAACAGGCAAAAAGAGTGGACCTAGTAATGCATGTAAGACGCTTCCAAACCCCTGATTTTCCCTAGTCTATTTGCTTACCATCAGCTGCATTTGGAGTACAAATGATAGCAGTGATGGGTCACCTATTGTTTCCTCTTTGAATGTTCTGCATCTCAGAAAAATCACCAAGAGCAGCTTATCCCCAGAGTTAGTGAAGCACGGGGGCTAAGCCAACCCATCAATACCATCCTTTGTACTCCTAATTAATATGTTATGGTATTGATGGAGCTGATAACAGTCAAAGAAATTAGTGTTAGTAATGCATGTAAGAAGGTTCCAAACCCGTGATTTTCCCCAGTCTATTTGCTTACCATCAGCTGCATGTGGAGTACAGATGATAGCAGTAATGGGTCACCTATTGTTTCCTCTTTGAATGTTCTGCATATCAGAAAAATCACCATCACCAGCTTAGTGAGGCACTGGGGCTAAGCTGACCCATCACTACCATCATTTGTACTTCTAATTAATATGTTGTGGCCTCAATGGAGCTGATAACAGGCTAAAAGAATGGAGTTAGTAATGCATGTAAGAAGCTGTCAAACCCCTCATTTTCCACAGTCTATTTACTTACCATCAGCTGCATTTGGAGTACAGATGATAGCAGTGATGGGTCACCTATTGTTTCCTCTTTGAATGTTCTGCATATCAGAAAAATCACCAAGAGCAGCTTATCCCCAGAGTTAGTGAAGCACGGGGGCTAAGCCGACCCATAACTACCATCATTTGTACTCCTAATTAATATGTTATGGTATCGATGGAGCTGATAACAGTCAAAGAAATTCGTGTTAGTAATGCATGTAAGAAGGTTCCAAACCTGTGATTTTCCCCAATCTGTTTGCTTACCATCAGCTGCACTTGGAGTACAAATGATGGCAGTGATGGGATCAGCTAGTTTCCTCTTTGAATGTTCTGCATATCAGAAAAATCACCAACAGCTTATCCCCAGAGTTAGTGAAGCATTGGGGCTGAGATGACCCAGCACTGCCATCAGCTGTACTCAAAATTAATATGTTGTAGTATCAATGGAGCTGACAGGCAAAAAGACTGGCGTTAGTAATGCATAACAGGCTTCCAGCCCCCTGATTTATTTGCATGCCATGAGCTGCATTGATTTAAGAACATACAGATTGAGTACAGATGATGGCAGTGATGGATCAGTCCCTGTCTCCTCCTCTCAGTGTTGTGCTTATCAGAAGAATCACCAACAGAAGCTTATCAGCAGAAATAGAGAGGCACTAGGGCTGACCTGACCATCACTGCCATCATCTGTACTCGAAATGAGTAGGTCCTGGTATTAATGGAGCTGATGGCAAGCAAATAGACTGGCATTAGTAATGCATCTAAGTAGCTGCTAAATCCTGGGGCTCTCTTTTGCCCATTCTCTTTGTCTGCTTTTAGCTGAACTGATACCAGAACATATTTAGTAGGAGTATAAATGATGGCAGTGATGGGTCAGCTCAGCCCCAGTGTCTTATTAACTCTAGGGATAAGCTGCTGTTGGTGATAGTTGTGATAAACAGTACACTCAGAGAGGAGACTAGTGCTGACCTATCACTGCCATCATCTGTACTCCAAAAGCAGCTGAAGGAAGGAAAATAGACTGGGGAGAATCAGGAATTTGGAGGTCATTTACAAGCAATTTGTTTCTACAGGAATGAAGACAATCATCTGCTTTTCCCTTGAACATAGTCATTTAGAGTACAGATGCTGGCAGTGAATGTATCAGCTCAGCACTTAGTTCTCAATGGGATATTTCACGGTTGATAATGCCCGGGCCGATTATGACCCAAACTTACAACCTCATACGTGTCTATGAGACTGTAAGCTCAGATCATGAGACCTGTAATCAATTCGGACATTGAAGGCTGGATATGGACTGTTACATACGCTCATATGAACACGGACTATCTCTGGGGATACGCCGCTGCAGGAGATTGTACAGAGAAGCACATAGGATTCATAGGATGAAATAGGTGCTGACCCATCACTGCCATCAGCTGTACTCCTGTACTTTTCGGATATCAACACAGCTGAAAGCAGGCAAATAGGTAAAAAAAAACTATAAAGTAGCTTAAACAAAATGAAAATTAAGAAAAAATTGTATAAAAAAAAGAAAAAATTGTTTTCCTGTTTAATTTTAATGATTGATGAGGTCAGTAGATAGAGAGAAGTGGCTCATAAGTGGAAAAAGAAGCATACTTTTTCTGATAAAATAAATCACAAACTTTGATGCAACATGTAGAGTGATTTTTTTTCTTTTTACAATCCTTCATGACTATACATTAAAATTGACAAACCCTGGAAAAAAAAAATAATCCATTGGTAGAATTTTCAAACAGAATATAATTCAATTTACAGGGAAGTCTATCCACAACACTGACGCTACCAAACCCCTTCATCTAGGTCGTTAAGGGTCTTATCGGCACTGCTTAAGCCAAGACGTGTGCTAAGATTTGGCTCATAACTCCCACCCCCCCCCCCCCACCCTCCGTCCAAAACCCCTTCCTCTGCTTTGAACCATGAAGGGTAAAGTTATATGGATGAATCAAGACCAGAGGGGAGATTATTCTCTAGTAATTAAAATAAAAAAAAAAAACTCCTCCTCCCAAACATTCATAAACGGCTATGTCGGGCCTTTGGAAGCAAAAGCTACTGACTCCTTGATATCTTCTATCTGTTGCTGCATTCTCAAGAAATCAGTGTTTTATTACCCATGCAAATAAGGTGTAAGGTGTTCTGGAAGTGACTGAGCACTTCCCGAAACTCTTCCTCCTGAGGCTGTTTCCCCCCCAGCACCATCCTCTTTAGCTTGATTGATAGCTCATGGCCTGTGTGATCTCAAACACCTGGCTATGTCGGCCTCTGAAAGCAAAACCCATTGACTCCTTGATATCTTCTGTTACCGCATTCTCATGAAATTAGCGTTTTAATAAATATTCAAATAAGGCATTAAAGTGCTCTGGGCGTGACCGTCTGAAACCTGAAACTCTTCCTCCTGAGGCTGTTTTCCCCACCCAGCACCATCTTCTTTAGCTCGATTGATAGCTCATGGCCTGTGTGATCTCTGCCACCTGGCCATGACGGCCTTTGAACGCAAAACCCATCAAGTCCTTAATATCATATATGTTGCTGCATTCATGAGAAATTGGCATTTTAATACATATGCAAACAAGGTGTTAAGTGCTCTGGGTGTTACTGAGCACTTCCCAAAACTCTTCCTCCTGAGGCGGTTTTACCTGCCCAGCACCATCCTCTTGAGCTTGATTAATAGCTCATGGCCTGTGTGATCTTAACCACTGGGCTATGTTGGCCTTTGAAAACAAAAACCCATCAAATCCTTAATATCTTCTATCTGTTGCTGCATTCTTAATAAATCAGCATTTTAATACATATACAAATAAGGCGTTAAGTGCTCTGGGAGTGACTAAGCACTTCTTTAAACTCTTCCTCCTTTGGCTGTTTTCCCTGCCCAGTACCATCCTCTTTAGCTCGATTGCTAGCTCATGGCCCATGTCATCTCAGCCACCTGTCTATGTCAGCCATTGAAATCCATCAACACCTTGATATCATCTATCTGTTGCTGCATTCTTAAGAAATCAGCGTTTTAATACATTCATGTAGGGTGTTAAGTACTCTGGGAGTGACTGAGGACTTCCCAAAACTCTTCCCTCTGTGACTGTTTTCCCCACCCAGCAGCAGCCTCTTTAGCTCGATTGATAGCTCATGGCCTGTGTGATTTCAGCCACCTGTCTATGTCGACCTTTGAATGAAAAACCTATTGAATCCTTGATATCTTTTATCTGTTGCTGCATTATTAAGAAATCAGTGTTTAATACATATGCCAATAAGGTGTTAAGTGCTCTGGGTGTGACTGAGCACTTCCCAAAAATCTTCCTCCTGTGGCTGTTTTTCCAACCCAGCACCAACCTCTTTAGTCTGTGTGATCTCAGCCACCTGGCATTGAAATCAGACAGCTAAAGAGGCAAGTGTTGGGCTGGTAAAAAGCGTCAGGAGACAGAGGAATGGGAAGTGCTCTGGCATGCCAAGAGCACTTAATGCCTCATTTGCATATTGAGTTAAATGCTGATTTCTTGGGAATGCAGCGACAGATAAAAGATATCAAGACAGTGGTGGATTGCATGGTGCCAAGCTAGTGTTATGTGGGCGTGATCTTACTGACAGATTTCATTTAACACAAAATGACTAGATAAAAAAAAGCAAAAAGATACAAATAAGGTAAAACAAAGAAATGAATGAAAATAAAGAATCCTTCTCTCTTGGCAATGAAACACAAGGAAGGTATTGTGTACTTGGCATTGATTCATAAAAACATTTTTTTGTCAGTTCTAATAAGGGAAGAATATATTTTTTTTACCGGCGAGACAGATTACACTCACACAATTCCATAGAAACAAGTCACCGACAAGAGAAAATCATCTCTTTTGTGAAATATTGAAGGTCAGTCCAAGGATGTGTTCAAGGACTTTGATGAATTTTCCGCTGCTCCCGGTGCCATCTCCCGGGATTACAAATAAGCCCGGCTCAACTTATGGCTTCATTTGGAGGCAAGAAGAAGAGAATAGTAACATCATTAGTCCTGCAAGCCGAGCACAAGCCTGATACTGGGGCAAAAACTAATTCCATTGTCAGAAGGGATTACAATAAAAAGGGTCTATTGTTTAATTTTAATTTTACCTACAATTGGTTGAACTATGCATTTAGACACACACCTACTTAATGGAGTTAAGCTGCAATACCAAGCATGGCCTGTGGAAGAGAGTGGCGCTGTTTTAGGGAAAAAGACAACTTTTTTAAAAAAAAAAAAAAATACTTGAAGGTTAATTCAACTTTTTAAAAGCTGGAAATTATATTAACATTGTCTTCCACACACAATATTATATTAATAAATCTATATACATTATATATATATATATAATATACACACACACACGCACACACACACACAGTATATAGTATATATATACACACCATATACACTGCATCTCTCTCTCTCTCAAATCAAATCAAATAGGCTTTATTGGCAGGACCAAAAAACTATTAGCGTTGCCAAAGCAATAATAAAATATAATAATAAATAAAAATTATATAAAAAAAGATTATATATAAAAATATCTATATACTGTAAAATATATCTATATATCTTTCTCTCTCTATATATATAAAAAAAATATCTATATACTGTAATATATCTATATATATGTATCTCTCTCTATATCTATCTATATCTATATATATATATATATATATATATATATATATATATATATATATATATATATATATATCTATATATATATATATATATAGATATATATATATATATATATATATATATATATATATATAAAAAAATATATATATATATATATATCTCTCTATATATATCTATATATATATATATATATATATATATATATATATATATATATTTAAAAAAAAATATATATAATATATATATATATATATATATATATATATATATATATATATATATATATATATATATATATATATATATATATATATATATATATATATATATTATATATATCTTAAGCAAGCATTGTTGACCTTAGGGAGATCAACATATCCACTGCGGAGACACCATCACGTGTTTCTCAACGCAGTGATTCTAGAGCAATACATTATATATATATATATATATATATATATATAAAAATCTCTCTCTCTATATATACAGTGCCTACAAGTAGTATTCAACCCCCTGCAGATTTAGCAGGTTTACACATTCGGAATTAACTTGGCATTGTGACATTTGGACTCTAGATCAGCCTGGAAGTGTGAAATGCAGCAAAAAAAGAATGTTATTTCTTTTTTTTTTCTTTTTTTTAAATTGTGAAAAGTTTATTCAGAGGGTCATTTATTATTCAACCCCTCAAACCACAAGAATTCTGTTTGGTTCCCCTAAAGTATTAAGAAGTATTTCAGGCACAAAGAACAATGAGCTTCACATGTTTGGATTAATTATCTCTTTTTCCAGCCTTTTCTGACTAATTAAGACCCTCCCCAAACTTGTGAACAGCACTCATACTTGGTCAACATGGGAAAGACAAAAGGAGCATTCCAAGGCCATCAGAGACAAGATCGTGGAGGGTCACAAGGCTGGCAAGGGGTACAAAACGCTTTCCAAGGAGTTGGGCCTACCTGTCTCCACTGTTGGGAGCATCACCCGGAAGTGGAAGGCTTATGGAACTACTGTTAGCCTTCCACGGCCTGGACAGCCTTTGAAAGTTTCCACCTGTGCCGAGGCCAGGCTTGTCCGAAGAGTCAAGGCTAACCCAAGGACAACAAGGAAGGAGCTCCGGGAAGATCTCATGGCAGTGGGGACATTGGTTTCAGTCAATACCATAAGTAACGTACTCCACCGCAATGGTCTCCGTTCCAGACGAGCCCGTAAGGTACCTTTACTTTCAAAGCGTCATGTCAAGGCTCGTCTACAGTTTGCTCATGATCACTTGGAGGACTCTGAGACAGACTGGTTCAAGGTTCTCTGGTCTGATGAGACCAAGATCGAGATCTTTGGTGCCAACCACACACGTGACGTTTGGAGACTGGATGGCACTGCATACGACCCCAAGAATACCATCCCTACAGTCAAGCATGGTGGTGGCAGCATCATGCTGTGGGGCTGTTTCTCAGCCAAGGGGCCTGGCCATCTGGTCCGCATCCATGGGAAGATGGATAGCACGGCCTACCTGGAGATTTTGGCCAAGAACCTCCGCTCCTCCATCAAGGATCTTAAGATGGGTCGTCATTTCATCTTCCAACAAGACAACGACCCAAAAGCACACAGCCAAGAAAACCAAGGCCTGGTTCAAGAGGGAAAAAAATCAAGGTGTTGCAGAGGCCTAGTCAGTCTCCTGACCTTAACCCAATTGAAAACTTGTGGAAGGAGCTCAAGATTAAAGTCCACATGAGCCACCCAAAGAACCTAGATAACTTGGAGAAGATCTGCATGGAGGAGTGGGCCAAGATAACTCCAGAGACCTGTGCCGGCCTGATCAGGTCTTATAAAAGACGATTATTAGCTGTAATTGCAAACAAGGGTTATTCCACAAAATATTAAACCTAGGGGTTGAATAATAATTGACCCACACTTTTATGTTGAAAATTTATTAAAATTTAACTGAGCAACATAACTTGTTGGTTTGTAAGATTTATGCATCTGTTAATAAATCCTGCTCTTGTTTGAAGTTTGCAGGCTCTAACTTATTTGCATCTTATCAAACCTGCTAAATCTGCAGGGGGTTGAATACTAGTTGTAGGCACTGTATATATTATATATATATATATATATATATATATGTGTATCTCTAGCTCTCTCTATATATAAAAAAATATATAAAAAAAATTATATATAAAAATATCTCTATCTATATACTGTAATATATATCTATATCTATCTATCTATATATGATAGTAAGATGGACTTGTAAAGAGGCCTGTAAAAATCCCTGCGCTCCCCCAATTCTGCTGCTCTTTCCCGTTTTGCTCTGTGACGCTCCATTCCAGCGATATTCACATTTGTTTCTTCTGGAGCGCAGTATGTGAAATCTCCTCTTGTAGCACAACTGCGCATATTCAGAGTCTTCTTTGGGGCGCCCCCTCCCAAATGCTACCAGTCACAGCTCAGATCAGTTGTCATTGGCAGCCTCTAGGTGGAAGGGTACGATCACCCCTCCCGCACACAGAGAAGACTCTGAATATACAGTGGGTACGGAAAGTATTCAGACCCCTCTCAATTTTTCACTCCTTGTTTCATTGCAGCCATTTGATAAATTCAAAAAAGTTAATTTTTTTTCTCATTAATTAATGTGTACTCTCCGCCCCATCCCCCATCCTGACAGAAAAAACAGAAATGTAGAAATTTTTGCAACTTTATTAAACAAGAAAAACTGAAATGTCACATGATCGTAAATGTCAGACCCTTTGCTCAGTATTGAGTAGAAGCGCCCTTTTGAGCTAGTACAGGTGTAACAAGTTTTTCACCCCTGGATTTGGGGATCCTTGGCCATCCTTCCTTGCAGATCCTCTCCAGTGCCGTCAGGTTGGATGGTGAATGTTGGTGGACGCCATTTTCAGGTCTCTCCAGAGATGCTCAATTGGGTTTAGGTCAGGGCTCTGGCTGGGCCGGTCAAGAATGGTCACAGAGTTGTTCTGAAGCCGCTCCTTTGTTATTTTAGCTGTGTGCTTAGGGTCATTGTCTTGTTGGAAGCTGAACCTTCAGCCAAGTCTGAGGTCCAGAGCACTCTGGAAGAGGTTTTCTTCCAGGATATCTCTGTACTTGGCAGCATTCATCTTTCCTTCAATTGCAACCAGTCATCCTGCCTACAGCTGAAAAACACCCCCATAGCATGATGCTGTTACCCCCACCATGTTTCACTGTTGGGATTGTATTGGGCAGGTAATGAGCAATGCCTGGCTTTCTCCACACATACCGCTTAGAATTATCACCAAAAAGTTCTTTGTCTCATCAGAGCAGAGAATCTTATTTCTCATAGTTTTGGAGTCCTTCATGTGTTTTTTGCAAACTCTATGAGGGCTTTCATATGTCTTGCACTGGGGAGAAGCTTCCATTGGGCCTCTCTGCCATAAAGGCCCGACTGGTGGAGGCTGCAGTGATAGGTGACTTTGTGGAACTTTCTCCCATCTCCCTACTGCATCTCTGGAGCTCAGCCGCAGTGATCTTGGAATTCTTCTTTACCTCTCTCACCAAGGCTCTTCTCCCAGGATTGCTCAGTTTAGCTGGACGGCCAGGTCTAGGAAGAGTTCTGGTAGTCCCAAATGTCTTCCATTTAAGGATTATGGAGGCCACTGTGCTCTTAGGAGCCTTGAGTACTGCAGAAATTATTTTGTAACCTTGGCCAGATCTGTGCCACAATTCTGTCTCTGAGCTCCTTGGGCAGTTCCTTTGACCTCATGATCCTCATTTGATCTGACATGGACTGTGAGCTGTGAGGTCTTATATAGACAGGTGTGCGCCTTTCCAAATCAAGTCCTATCAGTGTAATTACACACAGCTGGACTCCAATGAAGGAGTAGAACCATCTCAAGGAGGATCACAAGGAAATGGACAGCATGGGACTTACATATGAGTGTCTGAGCAAAGGGTCTGAATACTTATGACCATGTGATAGTTCACTTTTTATGGTTTAATACATTTGCAAAAATTTTTGCATTTCTGTTTTTTTTCTGTCAAGATGGCGGATGGGGAGCAGAGTGTACATTAATGAAGAAATAATGAACGTTTTTGAATTTACCAAATGGCTGCAATGAAACAGAGTGAAACATTGAAACTGTACGCCCAGTTGGACTGCAATACAGAGATTTCACATACCGCGCTCCAGATGAAACAAATGTGAATATCTCTGCAATAGAGCGATGCAGAACAAAACGGAAAACAGCGGCAGAATCAGGGGAGCTCAGAGATTTTTACAATATACTTAATGCACAGGATGATGACTTCTTGATTGGTGGGTGTCGGACCACTAGGATCTGCACTGATAGGCAGAATGGGGACCTTCCAGCCTCTTGAGATTAGCGAGAGTGTGCATGGGCAATCTGTGCTGCAATCATTCCTTATGGAGCTGCCAAGCGCTGCGCTCAGCTTTTTCTGGCAGCCCCATAGGAAATACATGGAGGGGCATTTGGGCGTCCAACATGTCGCTCCATTCTATAATGGGGAATTAAAATCCCAAGGGCTATAAAAAGTCCCCGACAAAAAATGGTTAGCAAATCCCTCCAAAACTGTCAAATCTGACCAATTTCCATCTAATAAGTATGGCCACCTATAGTCCATTTCATTCTGTATACAGAGTCCAGAGGATGCCGCTCTGCTACCAGGTTTCCTCTCAAGTACAGCACAAGTTACAGGGGTAATAAGGCTCAGCTTACTTCCACCTTGGAGAGGAGTGTGCCAAATCACAGGCGCAAACGGTAGGCACTGCCATCAACTGTACTATTGTAAGGTATGTATAATAAGTTTATGTTTACTTGGCCCAATGCTTACAAGGATTCTCCGCTAATGAAGTAAGATTTCATCCCTGGTATAATCCAATCTGCAGTCCATCCTAGTCATGTGTCAGTACAGGCTACAGATTGAAGATATATAGCTCCCAAGACGTGTGTGTCAACTGACAAGAGCATTATCACACATACCTCAGTCTAGGTGTCATATGTGACACAATATATCTCATTCTCGCTGAGCACAAGGGGGGAATTATCTCTAGGATCATTCTCCACAATATTTGTCTGTAGTGAGGGGCAGTAGGAGGGGGATGAAACTGGAAATCTCCTTGTCAACCACAACATGTGCTAAAATATTTCTTCACACATCACAGCCAGCCACTGACTGAGGTATGTGTGATACAGCTCTTGTCAGTTGACACATTAAGTCTTGAGAGCTGTATATCTTCAGTCTGCAGCCTGTTCTGATACGGGACTATAACGGACTGCGGTTTGAAGATCAGGGCTGTCATTTTATCTCATTCTTGGAGAACCCAAAGTTTTTATGAATAGTTAAGAATAAGCCTGGACTGAAGGATTTTTGCACTTAAAAGGTATTTGTCATGCCCCACACAGGTCTAATGGGTGAATTAAGGTCTATAGGAAAGTAAGGTTTGTAAGTGGATTGAAAACTGGTTAAATGTATAAATGTAAAGTTATGCACCTGGGCACTTATAATAGGTGGGCATGAAATAATTAAGACGTAGTAAAACTAGGAGAGTCACTTGCAGAGAAGGATCTTGGTGTACTCCTAGATCCCAAATTAAAGAACAGCATGCAAAGTCAATCAGCTTTTGTCATGTATTAAAAGAGGTATAAACTCACAGACAGGTATGTAATACTACCCCTTTACAAATTTACAAAGTGTTAGTGGGCCCTCATCTGGAAGAACCAGTTCGGTTCAGTGGACTATGTCATAGAAAGGATGTCCTGAAGATTAGAAAAAGGTACAACCCCCCCAAAACAGATGAGGGTCATACTGTCATACGATGCTTGGCTTTGCACACATCTGTGGGCACTGTGTTGACGGACTCTATTCACACCACAGAGCCTGACAAGCAACCTGAGGCTTCTGTATTGTTCAGCCTGAGCCGGACGTCGGCTGGTTCAGGTTCTCTGGTCTTCAGTCCTGCAGGAGTTAATTTCTACAGGCTGGTGAGCAGGACCTAAGAGCTCAGGTTGGTAATTGCCTTGTGCAGCTGTCTCCTCCCTATTTAAAGCACAGCTTCCTTCCTGTAGGTGTCGATGATAGCTTCAGCGATTCCCGATCTTGAAGATATTTCTGTGATCCGTGTTTTTTTTTTTTTGTTTTTCGGTGGTGTGGACGTTCCTCCCCTTTTGCGTCGTCTTTTGCGTTGAGTTCAATGCTACGAGTTTCCGTTCTCCCTTGTCCATGTCATTTTTTGGGGTTTTGTTATTCTGTTTTCTGGCCCACCCCGAGGGTGTTGGATAGGGGGGAGTAATATTAGAGCTCGGACAGGAGTTAAGGTCACGCTGGGGGCTCGGACCTGGCTACCATCAAGCCTACCTCCAAGATAAGGGACAGCGCAGGGACTTGAGTATGAGGGCCAGCCTAGGGGTCTCTGTTCTGTAATTACACACCCCATTAAGCCCCGTGACACACAGACGGTCTAAGTTATGAGGAGAGACTAGAAAATGTTTTGAAAATTGATGTCTAAAGGGGGGGGACAGGATTAAGTTGTACAAGTACATACATGACCCAGGCCATTCCCTCCGAATGGTGAAAGAAAGGTTCAATCTCCAGAGGATACAAGACATCTTTACAAGGAGAACTATTACAAAATAAGGTTTAGACGCTTTTAAGACGAAAATAACAACTACTTATGTAGATGTGGATGGGACACTCGGGATCAGGAGTGACAATATTGGCTCTTTTAGGGCAGACTTGTTCTGGATGTCCCTATCCTCTTCTCACTATCATCTCTCATGCTTTGGTTGAACGTGTCTTTTTCTACGATAAGTGGCATGTCCTCAGCAGCTTTTTTTCCGCCTGCTCAGCGGGACCGACGAGTCTATATGTGTGAGAGTCCTGTCAGGAGTTGTGGAGAGCCGCAGTACCTGGCACAGGTCCTAAAAAACGTATGGAGCTGCGCCTGGCAAACAAAGGGGATCGATGCTCCCGGGCCCTTAACATCAGCTGATCGGTGGTAGTTGGTCCTAATATGTAATATCAAAGTCTCCAGAAAAAAACTTAAAAATGTGCCAAAACTTTACAGCATAGCTGGACAGCTCCCAGGAGACCGACATAGCTAGAAACGTATGCAAGTCCCCTGCAGAAATACTTGACAAATATATACTGTATTTTTTGTTTTATAAGACGCATCAGATTATAAGATGCACCGCAAATAGAGAGAAAAAAAATAGGGTCAGTCTTCTTATTTGGTGGGGTCTTACCGGGGGCTGGGGAAGCGGCAGTCCTGATGGAGCGGGGGGGGGTCACAGGAGGCAGGGGTAGTCATGGTGCAGGATGGTAGGGCATCGATGGTGGAGCGGGGGGGGGGGGTCACAGGAGGCAGGGGTAGTCATGGTGCAGGATGGTAGGGCATCGATGGTGGAGCGGGGGGGGGTAGTCATGGAGCAGGATGGTAGGGCATCGATGGTGGAGCGGGGGGGGTCACAGGAGGCAGGGGTAGTCATGGAGCAGGATGGTAGGGCATCGATGGTGGAGTGGGGGGGAATCACAGGACAGGAGGCAGGGGTAGTCATGGTGCAGGATGGTAGGGCATCGATGGTGGAGCGGGGGCGGGGGGGGTCACAGGAGGCAGGGGTAGTCATGGTGCAGGATGGTAGGGCATCGATGGTGGAGCGGGGGGGGGGTCACAGGAGGCAGGGGTAGTCATGGAGCAGGATGGTAGGGCATCGATGGAGCGGGGGGGGGGGGGGTCACAGGAGGCAGGGGTAGTCATGGAGCAAGATGGTAGGGCATCGATGGTGGAGCGGGGGGGGGGTCACAGGAGGCAGGGGTAGTCATGGAGCAGGATGGTAGGGCATCGATGGTGGAGCAGGGGGGGGGGGGGTCACAGGAGGCAGGGGTAGTCATGGAGCAGGATGGTAGGGCATCGATGGTGGAGCAGGGGGGGGTCACAGGAGGCAGGGGTAGTCATGGAGCAGGATGGTAGGGCATCGATGGTGGAGCGGGGGGGAATCACAGGAGGCGGGGT